>NC_135497.1:26358600-26506574 GCF_052857255.1 Amblyomma americanum | reverse complement strand
GCGCTTGGGTGTCTCCGGTTGTGTTGGTGCCTAAGAAAGATGGCAGCCACCGGTTGTGTGTGGATTATCGCCGTCTGAATGCGCTGACTCGAAAGGATGCCTATCCGCTTCCGACGATCAGCTCAATCGTAGGAAACCTGGGCAGTGCGCGGTACTTTTCCACGCTAGATGCCTCCAAAGGTTACCTACTGGTCCAGATGGCGGACGCTGACCGGTCTAAGACCGCGTTCACGTGCCACAGAGGGCTCGCATGCCCTTCGGTCTCTGCAATGGTCCTGCGACTTTTCAGAGGCTCATGGACCGCGTCCTAGGGGAAGCGAAATGGTCTCACGCCATGTGCTACGTGGATGATATCGTGATTTATTCACGAACCTTCGATGAGCACTTAGGCCACATTGCCGACATGCTCGCGAGGGTACGGGCTGCTGGGATGACTTTGAATCCTGCGAAAGCCCAAATAGCGCGGACCCGAGTTCGGTTGCTAGGGTTCACGCTGGGCGAGGGCTCCATTGAGTCTGATGCGACAAACTCCGAGCCATACTCTAGCTTCCTGTGCCCAAGGACGTACGCGGCCTCCGCCGTTTTCTGGGAATGGCCAATTTCTATCGGTCGTTCATCCCGTCCTGTGCCCGCGTGCAGGCACCCTTGACCAAGCTCTTGGGAAAGACTGCCGCGTGGCGATGGGGGCCTGAGCAAGAGCGATCCTTTCGCCTCCTGTCGAGTGCCATTGCCGAGACAGCGCAGCTCAGGCTACCCGACCTGACCAGACAGTTCGTAGTCCAGACTGATGCGAGCGATCTGGGTTTAGGAGCAGTTCTCCTACAGGATTTCGATGGCGTGCTGCAGCCGCTGGCCTTTGCCAGCCGCTCCTTGCTGCCCCCGGAGAGGAATTATTCCGCGACCGAGAAGGAGTGCCTTGCCATCGTGTTTGCACTGCGGAAATTCGACGTCAACCTTGACGGAACGCAATTCGTGGTGCAGACAGACCACAGTGCGCTCAGTTGGCTGATGCGGCTCCGCGAGCCTGCGGGTCGGCTGGCGCGCTGGGCTCTCCTGATACAGCATTACGACTTTTCGGTGCAGTATCGAAAGGGGAGCACGAACGTGGTAGCTGACGCGCTATCCCTTGCCCCACTCGCCAGCGGCGCCTTGACACCAGCAGGCGGAGCGGGCGAAAAAGTGGATGAGCCGCCGGGCGGCAAGGAGGGGGAGCCCGCAAATGGGCTAACCCATTCCGCTAACCAGGCAAGTAGCACTTCGCAAAGCGGGCGAGAGGCAGAGCGCCGTGTGAGCGCCTCGGAGACGCCGTCGCGAGCGGAAATTTTGGCTGCAAACCTGAAAGGGGACGAGGCCAGGCCCCCCTCTGGGGTAACTGGAATCGTTTTCAGCCAGAAAGAGCTGCTGAAAGCCCAGCAAAATGACTCCATGTGTCGCGAGATGAGCGACGGTCTCAGGGAGACGGAGCGCCGGGACGCTGCTTGTAGCGGGCGCAGGTGGGTAAAAGCCTGCGTGTGTCTCGGCGAGCCCCGGGGGATTCATATTTGCTGGACCATGACGGGCTCGCGCTGAAATACATAACCACCGATGATGAGTTCATTGACCCGTTCAAGGTGGTTATCCCAAAAGTCTGAGAGGCGCACTGTTGCGATTTTCTCATGACGAACCACTGGCCGGTCACCTGAGTGGCTCCAAAGTTTTTGCAAAACTGAGTCAATCGGTGACGTGGCCCGGCATGTAGCATGACATTTTCCGCTATTGCCGTTCCTGCCATGTCTGTCAAGCGGTGAAGTCAAGGGGCGGCAAGCCGCCCGGAATGATGAAACCAATTGACAATGTGTGTCCGTGGCAGGTGGCCACCTGCGATCTGATGGGGCCTTTCCCCAGGAGTAAGCAGGGGTTCATTCACCTGATGGTAGTAGCTGACAATTTTCCAAATGGGTCAAGTTGTACCCGCTTCGGAAAGTGTCAGCACGAGCGGTGCTGGATAAACTCCAGGAAGTATTCTGTCGGTTCGGCTTTCCGGAAAGACTGATCACGGACAATGCGTCCTATTTCACCGCTCGGGTGTTCGGTAACACGTGCCGTTCCCTCGGAATTGAGCACTACACCACTTCACCCTACCATCCTCAGTCCAACTTGACCGAGCGAATCAACCGAACGCTCAAGCCAATGCTGGCGGCCTTTGCCGAGTGTCAAAAGGACTGGGCAGACCATTTGAGCGAATTTGCGTTCGCCATTCGAACAGCTGAGAATCGCTCAACTGGTTTCTCTCCCCGCCTTCCTCAATTTCGGGAGGGAGCTGGCGAATCCGATGTCAAACGTCGTGCAGAGCCAGCTCGGGGATGAGCAGACGCGGGCAGACTGCTCTGCTTATGCGTCGACGCTTCAGGACTGGCTTGGTCCGGCTCTCAACAGAGCATGGCAGAGTTTGGCGGCAGCCAGAGCCCAACAGAAGGCTCAGTATGACTGCAAGCACCGCAGCCTGACTTTTCAGGTGGGTGATCTTGTCCTGAAGCGCAACCACGTTCTTAGTGATGCGAGCAAGGGGTTCTCAGCCTCGCTCGCTCCTAAGTGGCTTGGTCCGTACCGAGTGGTCAGAGTCTGGTCGCCGCGCGTGTACCTGTTGGAGGATTTCCTTACGGGGAAAACCAGCCGTGCCCACATCGCAGACCTGAAGGCCTATGCATCACGGTCCGACGAGTTTGCGTCGGTACCTATTGGTATCACAAGCAAGCGCAAAGGCACAACTGGTGCTGCGGAATGCAACCGTACCGAGCACCGGTACAATCTGAGGCGACGGTCACCGATGTGATTGATGCCGGATGGCGGGCTCTTCCGCAAACCGAAGGCACGCAGCCTCAGCTAGCTGGCGAGCTTTCTCGTCGGGCCCTACCCCAGGTGAAGCACGGCGGTTTCTTTTTTTTTTTTTGTTTGCCGCATGCTCAGTTCCAGCCTTGTGCAGTTATTTAGTCGTTTGTTTGTTTTAGTCAGTCTGTAGCATGTTTTTGTTTCCAGTTTATTTGTTGTTTCTTCTAACGTTCCGAGATCTGTACATATGTAATATACGTTTGCGTTGGCGTTCAGTTTTTTAAACCAGACTTGTACATATGTAAACTGTAGCCTACTTGCGATTGCAGTTTTCTTGTAGCGCAGAGATAGCCTTCTTTTGTACAGCGCGCCTTCTTTTCATTTACGTTCTGACCCCATGGGTGCGGCCTTCCTCGCGAACACGGGACCGGCTGGTTCGCGGAGGGGTCGGCGAAAGTCTCCCCTTCCGCCTGGGGAGTGGTTTTTTGTTAAGGAGCGAGTGTCTCGTGGCATGGTTTTTGTGTGGCTATGGGGAGCGTGAAGAGTGCGTCTGTGTGTCCTTTGACCCCTGCCACGGCGCCTCGGGACGATTCCGACAAGCGGGTCGTTGTCACTGATCAATGTCTGCTTCTGTGCCGGTGCGTGCCTGGGGTTATGTGCTTGTTCCCAAGATCAAAGGCAACGCCGAGAGGGGGGCAGGAAGGACAGCACCCTTTCCCGTTGGGGTTCCCGCCGAAGGTCGCTGCAGTCTGACGGTGCCTATATATCGTGCTGCTGCGTCGAGTAAGCCAGTAAGCGGACACCAATTGTCTCGATGACTCCGCCATGGCACCAGTGCAGAAGGTCAGCGGTGGGCTAAACGGTGGAGCGGCGGCGAAGCTGGGTCAACCAAAAACTCGTCGGCGTCGACGGGCGTGCGGGATCACCGGTCGTCGGGGCGGCGTTGCCGTCCCAGATCAGGTGGGCACCCAAGAAATGCAGCGTCGCTGTGTGGACGTGCCAGGACGGCCAGGAGCCGCCGCTGGCCTTTTTCAGTGACACACCATGGAAGGAGCAGCGCCGGGTGAAGACCGGGGTGCCGCTGGACTGCGTGCCACGGCTCTTCCGTGGTCACACCGTGGCAGACCACGACCGCGTGTCGGCGGGAGCAGGGCTCCCTGTGCCAGATGGCGTCGGCTACTGCCATATGTGCCGGGTGGCCGTTTATTTTCAAGCACATTTCACGGGGCAAGGCACAGGCAGGAATTGAGGCGGTGGGAGGAGGAGCGACAACGAGTGAAGAGGCAGACTGCCGCTGGGAGCCGGAGTGTGGCGGCACTGCTGGCGGCGAGCGATCTTTCCGACGTCGAGCTTGCGGCGCTGTGCCGCTGGCGGGCGGAGGCCAGCCTGGCGTTCGCCGTGCTGTTAGCCCCCGGAGTGCCGGCGCCTAGCGGCGGCCAGGCAAGTGGTCCACCGGGATCGGAAACTCCAGGCGAGGAGGTGTCAGGCTGCGGGTCCTCTTCGGGATCGTCGAGCGTCGTCGACGTCCTCATGCTCAACTTTCATGACCTTGTGGAGGACATGGGACCGCCGTCAATAAATCGTCCACCGGGACCCTGAAGGCAGCAAAAGCGTGAGTTGGCCGCCGACAGGCCCAATGGGCCGCGCCACCGAACATTATGAGGCTGCAGGCCACCTGTCAGCTGGCCTTGTGTACAGTGTACAGTGTAGTTAGTTTTGTCTCCTTGAAACGTATGCAAGTGTTGTTTGTTTTCTGTTCTTGTTTGTTTGTATTTTGAGTTTATGGCTGGAACTGAAGTGTGGTAGTTTTATATGGATTAATTTTTTAATTTTTTTATTTTGCCGCACGCTTTCGCCGATGGGTAGGAGGGCATTTAAGAAGAGGAGGATGTGGGAAGCCTGCTAGATTCCCGCCGTGGCGTCTGCGCGGCATCCCGCGTTGCTCTCTTTCCCTTTCTCCCGCCTCGGGCAGCGGAGAGACGGCTGGTGGCTAATCGCTGTCATTCAGCCGCAGCTCCGCCCCCGGCTTCCCAAGGGCCTTTGCCATTGGTGACATTTGGCGGGAATTCGGGACCCGTTTTGGGTGGTCGCGCGGCGCGCGACCGTCCGAGCGGGGCCCAGAGAGAGCGAGAGAGACCCCCTCTGAGACAGTGTAAGGTGCGTACGTTGCTGTTCGTCCGGGCCGGCCTCTGCCGTTCGGACCAGTTCATACTCGTGCTCGCCAGCGTGGGTCCTCGATCCGCCGCGGCTCGAGCCTGTCCAGGTGTCCAACGACCTCTGACAGGCACACCTTGCGTTTACTGCCCACTCTCTCTCGCAAACGGCCCAACGGCCGACACGAGTGAGATCACAGCACTGCCGCGGGGACAATCTCTTGCAGCAGCGTGCTAGCGGCGCGCATTTCTCTTGTTGCCCCGAGCGCGCACCGGAGCCTTGCTCTGAGCACGCCCCGGGACGGGGTGACTGTTGAGTGTGTGTGTGTACCGCTGGAGGACGGCGTCAATAAATGTCTCCTTTGTGAACTTGGAGGCCTGTTTCTTGCGGCGAGCCGCTCTCCTCTCTGCAGAGGTTGAACGCCGCCGCAGCGTTCCCCCGGGGTGCGTGTGGTGACGGCTGATCGGGGCCCTTGGCTCGCGCGAAGCTCGAACCCGCGGTGGGTAGTGGCCTGTGCCTACTGAGAAACCCACATGATTCAGGCAGGTGATTCCAGTCACTGGCAGTTTGAACAAAAAAATGGCTGGTGGTTTAGCAGTACTAAGGAAGAAAAATTCATCGAAAGCGTGGTTTTTTACAGGGCTAACGCTACTCTGAACCTGCAGCCCTTTGTGGCTTGAGCGTTCCTCGAAACAGTGAGGAAAGCACTTTGTAACAGGTTCTCGACAGGAGCAGTAAACGCAGGAGAGGACTGTGCAGCCAGGCATGGGCTGTGCCATGTCGATCTACACCATTGAACAGTGTTTTTTGCTGGTGTACACCACCACCATGTACGTCAAAGCATGATTGAGATGTCCACAGACTCATTAGTGTAGAGAGCTGGACCAGTTGGTACATAGTTCTAAGGAAAAAAACCAGCGGAAGTACGCAGACACAGAGAGGGACACAGGACGACGCTGTCTGCACCGTCTCTGTGTCTGTGTCCTTCCACTGGTCTAAACCTTACTCTGGCTTTGAGAAGTGGACAGGCACATAACTGCTTAAATTTGTAGGTGGATGCCACCACATACTTACAGTGCAATTGAGGTGTCTACTGAGCCAGTTATACTTACTATTCAGAGGCTTCAGACAGATGCGTACTGCTGAAACCTGGGGAGTGCAGCTAGAAGGAGCCAGGTATACTTGCTACTCAGAGGCTTCAGACAGACGCGTACTGCTGAAACCTGGGGAGTGCAGCTATAAGGAGCCAGGTATATTTGCTACTCTGAGGCTTCAGACAGATGCGTACTGCTGAAACCTGGGGAGTGCAGCTAGAAGGAGCCAGGTATACTTGCTACTCAGAGGCTTCAGACAGATGCGTACTGCTGAAACCTGGGGAGTGCAGCTAGAAGGAGCCAGGTATACTTGCTACTCAGAGGCTTCAGACAGATGCGTACTGCTGAAACCTGGGGAGTGCAGCTAGAAGGAGCCAGGTATACTTGCTACTCAGAGGCTTCAGACAGATGCGTACTGCTGAAACCTGGGGAGTGCAGCTAGAAGGAGCCAGGGTATACTTGCTACTCAGAGGCTTCAGACAGATGCGTACTGCTGAAACCTGGGGAGTGCAGCTAGAAGGAGCCAGGTATACTTGCTACTCAGAGGCTTCAGACAGATGCGTACTGCTGAAACCTGGGGAGTGCAGCTAGAAGGAGCCAGGTATACTTGCTACTCAGAGGCTTCAGACAGATGCGTACTGCTGAAACCTGGGGAGTGCAGCTAGAAGGAGCCAGGTATACTTGCTACTCAGAGGCTTCAGACAGATGCGTACTGCTGAAACCTGGGGAGTGCAGCTAGAAGGAGCCAGGTATACTTGCTACTCAGAGGCTTCAGACAGATGCGTACTGCTGAAACCTGGGGAGTGCAGCTAGAAGGAGCCAGTTATACTTGCTACTCAGAGGCTTCAGACAGATGCGTACTGCTGAAACCTGGGGAGTGCAGCTAGAAGGAGCCAGGTATACTTGCTACTCAGAGGCTTCAGACAGATGCGTACTGCTGAAACCTGGGGAGTGCAGCTAGAAGGAGCCAGGTATACTTGCTACTCAGAGGCTTCAGACAGATGCGTACTGCTGAAACCTGGGGAGTGCAGCTAGAAGGAGCCAGGTATACTTGCTACTCAGAGGCTTCAGACAGATGCGTACTGCTGAAACCTGGGGAGTGCAGCTAGAAGGAGCCAGGTATACTTGCTACTCAGAGGCTTCAGACAGATGCGTACTGCTGAAACCTGGGGAGTGCAGCTAGAAGGAGCCAGGTATACTTGCTACTCAGAGGCTTCAGACAGATGCGTACTGCTGAAACCTGGGGAGTGCAGCTAGAAGGAGCCAGGTATACTTGCTACTCAGAGGCTTCAGACAGACGCGTACTGCTGAAACCTGGGGAGTGCAGCTAGAAGGAGCCAGGTATACTTGCTACTCAGAGGCTTCAGACAGACGCGTACTGCTGAAACCTGGGGAGTGCAGCTAGAAGGAGCCAGGTATACTTGCTACTCAGAGGATTCAGACAGACGCGTACTGCTGAAACCTGGGGAGTGCAGCTAGAAGGAGCCAGGTATACTTGCTACTCAGAGGCTTCAGACAGACGCGTACTGCTGAAACCTGGGGAGTGCAGCTAGAAGGAGCCAGGTATACTTGCTACTCAGAGGATTCAGACAGATGCGTACTGCTGAAACCTGGGAGTGCAGCTAGAAGGAGCCAGGTATACTTGCTACTCAGAGGCTTCAGACAGACGCGTACTGCTGAAACCTGGGGAGTGCAGCTAGGAGCCAGGTATACTTGCTACTCAGAGGCTTCAGACAGATGCGTACTGCTGAAACCTGGGGGGTGCAGCTAGAAGGAGCCAGGTATACTTGCTACTCAGAGGCTTCAGACAGATGCGTACTGCTGAAACCTGGGGAGTGCAGCTAGAAGGAGCCAGGTATACTTGCTACTCAGAGGCTTCAGACAGACGCGTACTGCTGAAACCTGGGGAGTGCAGCTAGGAGCCAGGTATACTTGCTACTCAGAGGATTCAGACAGATGCGTTCTGCTGAAACCTGGGGAGTGCAGCTAGAAGGAGCCAGGTATACTTGCTACTCAGAGGCTTCAGACAGATGCGTACTGCTGAAACCTGGGGAGTGCAGCTAGAAGGAGCCAGGTATACTTGCTACTCAGAGGCTTCAGACAGACGCGTACTGCTGAAACCTGGGGAGTGCAGCTAGGAGCCAGGTATACTTGCTACTCAGAGGCTTCAGACAGATGCGTACTGCTGAAACCTGGGGGGTGCAGCTAGAAGGAGCCAGGTATACTTGCTACTCAGAGGCTTCAGACAGATGCGTACTGCTGAAACCTGGGGAGTGCAGCTAGAAGGAGCCAGGTATACTTGCTACTCAGAGGCTTCAGACAGATGCGTACTGCTGAAACCTGGGGAGTGCATCTAGAAGGAGCCAGGTATACTTGCTACTCAGAGGCTTCAGACAGATGCGTACTGCTGAAACCTGGGGAGTGCAGCTAGAAGGAGCCAGGTATACTTGCTACTCAGAGGCTTCAGACAGATGCGTACTGCTGAAACCTGGGGAGTGCAGCTAGAAGGAGCCAGGTATACTTGCTACTCAGAGGCTTCAGACAGATGCGTACTGCTGAAACCTGGGGAGTGCAGCTAGAAGGAGCCAGGTATACTTGCTACTCAGAGGCTTCAGACAGACGCGTACTGCTGAAACCTGGGGAGTGCAGCTAGAAGGAGCCAGGTATACTTGCTACTCAGAGGCTTCAGACAGACGCGTACTGCTGAAACCTGGGGAGTGCAGCTAGAAGGAGCCAGGTATACTTGCTACTCAGAGGATTCAGACAGACGCGTACTGCTGAAACCTGGGGAGTGCAGCTAGAAGGAGCCAGGTATACTTGCTACTCAGAGGCTTCAGACAGACGCGTACTGCTGAAACCTGGGGAGTGCAGCTAGAAGGAGCCAGGTATACTTGCTACTCAGAGGATTCAGACAGATGCGTTCTGCTGAAACCTGGGGAGTGCAGCTAGAAGGAGCCAGGTATACTTGCTACTCAGAGGCTTCAGACAGACGCGTACTGCTGAAACCTGGGGAGTGCAGCTAGAAGGAGCCAGGTATACTTGCTACTCAGAGGCTTCAGACAGATGCGTACTGCTGAAACCTGGGGAGTGCAGCTAGAAGGAGCCAGGTATACTTGCTACTCAGAGGCTTCAGACAGATGCGTACTGCTGAAACCTGGGGAGTGCAGCTAGAAGGAGCCAGGTATACTTGCTACTCAGAGGCTTCAGACAGATGCGTACTGCTGAAACCTGGGGAGTGCAGCTAGAAGGAGCCAGGTATACTTGCTACTCAGAGGCTTCAGACAGACGCGTACTGCTGAAACCTGGGGAGTGCAGCTAGGAGCCAGGTATACTTGCTACTCAGAGGCTTCAGACAGATGCGTACTGCTGAAACCTGGGGGGTGCAGCTAGAAGGAGCCAGGTATACTTGCTACTCAGAGGCTTCAGACAGATGCGTACTGCTGAAACCTGGGGAGTGCAGCTAGAAGGAGCCAGGTATACTTGCTACTCAGAGGCTTCAGACAGACGCGTACTGCTGAAACCTGGGGAGTGCAGCTAGGAGCCAGGTATACTTGCTACTCAGAGGATTCAGACAGATGCGTTCTGCTGAAACCTGGGGAGTGCAGCTAGAAGGAGCCAGGTATACTTGCTACTCAGAGGCTTCAGACAGATGCGTACTGCTGAAACCTGGGGAGTGCAGCTAGAAGGAGCCAGGTATACTTGCTACTCAGAGGCTTCAGACAGACGCGTACTGCTGAAACCTGGGGAGTGCAGCTAGGAGCCAGGTATACTTGCTACTCAGAGGCTTCAGACAGATGCGTACTGCTGAAACCTGGGGGGTGCAGCTAGAAGGAGCCAGGTATACTTGCTACTCAGAGGCTTCAGACAGATGCGTACTGCTGAAACCTGGGGAGTGCAGCTAGAAGGAGCCAGGTATACTTGCTACTCAGAGGCTTCAGACAGATGCGTGCTGCTGAAACCTGGGGAGTGCAGCTAGAAGGAGCCAGGTATACTTGCTACTTAGAGGCTTCAGACAGATGCGTACTGCTGAAACCTGGGGAGTGCAGCTAGAAGGAGCCAGGTATACTTGCTACTCAGAGGCTTCAGACAGATGCGTACCGCTGAAACCTGGGGAGTGCAGCTAGAAGGAGCCAGGTATACTTGCTACTCAGAGGCTTCAGACAGACGCATACTGCTGAAACCTGTGGAATGCAGCTAGAAGTGCTTTCACTCTAAAAATGAATTCTGGTATGTAACTGTGTGTGCACATGTGGGTACACAGTGTTGGAGTCAGTATTGCGAAATTAGCTGTAGGGTGGCCTAATAATATTGTTTTGGTAGCAGCGAATTATAACATCTATGAATGAGAAAGGGCCGGGCTGGGGTTAGATCAAGCTGTGTTTGTAAGGCTGTAATACCGCTACTGTAAGAGGAGTAATCAGAATGAATTTAGTGGCATGGTTCTGAATGGATTCTAAGGTTGTGATTAGGTTATTATGATGAGCACTACTATATTCTAGTTTAGGGCAGATTAGGGTCTTATAGGCAAGAAATTTAACAGAAAGTGGTGCAAGCACCAGATTGCGGTGTAGATAGTCTAATGCTTAGTTAACCGAATTAAGAGATGGGGCTTAGAGATGGCCCCCTCCTTTTAGTTTTTTAATTCCTTTTATCAGAATCTGTTACTTTTTTCTGCAGGGGTTAAATTTTCTTGTTCGTTTTCCTGATGTTTATGCTTTTTTTCTGCGTGCTGAGTTCGGAGCGATAATGCGATTTCACATGCTTGAGCTGAATGTTTAAATATGCCACCTTTCCGCACAATAAACAGTTGGTAGTGTAGCATGTGGTGTCTCCTTCTTGTTTGTGTCCTTGTTTGCGCTGCCGTTCATTTCAAACTGTTTTAGAATGAGTTCTCATTACTGTAACAATGAACATTGTAATGTCATAATTTAAAATTTTTACTTACTTATCCTGCACTGTCACTGAATTTTGACATTTTCCTCTTATAACATCATGACGCTACATGTACATTAGCAATGACTAGTTTATGGGACATTTGTGACTTTTGAAAGGATTAAAATTCAGTCCAATCTTTGCACACAGCTTGGAATTGACGTATGCAGCCTAATTCTGATGTTGTGAATTACTCAGCGCACTAATAAGTCTCAAGCAGTGTACCCTGGATGCAAACAAATTAAAATTATGTATCAAAGCTGGTTTCCACAAATTTATGATGGTGGGTGTACATTTGACTGCCTCTCTTCGGCCGAGCTTGACTCTTGAACCATAAAACTGCAAATATTTTTATCTCCTTTTTTTTGCAGCGGTCCACAAGATGAAGTCCTGGAGCATGGTATGTGTCCCCAAGTCTGTTGCTTACGACAGCGTGCTGCTGTGTACCTTGATGTTTATTTTTGCATTTTATTTCTTTACAGAGCTGTATCTGGTTGACCGCAATGCCAAGCGAGAGATTCGTCAGCTAGAAAATGAATTGCCAAAGTGGCAGGTGCTTGTGGACAGTGTTATTGGTATGGTATCCAATCTCCTTACCTCTGGCAAAGACCTTGCACATGTGTTTGGAAACTGCAAGCTGAGACTATTCTGTAGTATGTTAATTAGTAGAATTCACACTGGAATAATTTTGTTCGGCTTGGTGAGTGCATGGCCTCTAATATGATCTGCATGATTTGCCTTTGGGAACTGCTGCTTGTCTGCTGCACTAACAGACAGCACGTTGACGGATTAGTCATTGCACCATCCACTCATACACTGTGTTATAATCCCATTTGTCTCTACACCTGTGAGGTTTTAGAATTGAGAAAATTATGTTTTCTCTGCTTACTTGAGGTTGACGGTCCAAAAGCGACCCTAACTCGTAATTGTGAGTGCAACGAAAGTGCAAGTCAACTGAGGCAGGTTGTGTTGTTGGGAGCAAAGGAAGGTGAGATGTTCTCTACACATATGGCATTTATTGCTACCAAAACGTTAACACCGGCTAGTGGCTGGCATGGAGAAGTTCGGAAGGAATATGCTAAGGGATTGAGGACATCCGACTCATCAGCAGGTTACAAGCGAAGGTTCACCTGCACCAGGACAAGGGAGACACTCTGGCGCCAGACTGCCCCCCCCCCCCCCCCCCCCCCCCTCCGCTGGCGAAGAGCAGAGTAGCGGTGAACGTACACGCGTCTCATGTTCTCAAAGCCGAAATTCCCCACGCTCTTGCAACACCCATGCTGTCTCCAGCGTTAGTGTTGTGGCACATCAGACATTCTCTCTTAATAGGGTAGCTAGGGAGCGTACGCCATTACAGTGAAGCTGCACCTAGGGGATGCAGCCTCAGGCTAGTCCCCATCATGGTGTTAGGATAGGGGAGGTTTGTGAATGGGACCATGCTGGCGCGAAGTGTCAGTGGCGAGAACATAGACTGGATTTTCGCTACCCGCCGAGAGTTAGCGCGGACTGTTGGTGGCCACGGGTGCCACAGAGAGCACACATTAAACATTGCCTTTCGCTGTTACATAGCGTGTCGTTTGCTCAGTTTGTTTTCTATCTTGCTGTTGGTGCACATGGTCAGCCGCGGTTATAGTTGTATACAACTTAAGTGTGCGGTGAAGCTCTGCCCACATTCAGAACTGCTGCACAGAATTCCTCCACGACAAAAAGTAATGCATTGTTAGAACTTTTCTTGTTACCTAAACTAGAAGCTAATCACAAGAAAAAAAATTATTAGCTCTTGAATTTTGATACCTGATTATTGCTTAATGATAAGTGGGTGATCCCAGACATGGGTGGCTAGCCCAACTGGTGGGCAGATCCTTTACTCCGTAGGTTTGAGGCATCATCCGAGGAATGCACTGGCACAAAAATTTCTTATGCAAGTTAAGCACTTTTTTCATGCTTCTGTCACCTGTGCCCGCTTCAGTGCAGCTTCTCTTGCAGTTTCTTTTGCATGGCAGGGCCACTAGCCTCTTCGTGCTAAGTTTTCCTTTCTCCTCCACCCTAGGGGGAGGCATGAAGCCTGTCTGCATTGCGGCAGATCTGCACCGAGCCTGGATGCAGTGGATTGCACAAACATGCTCCGCATTGCACTTCAGTTACACAATATTCCATTTGGTGCCATAGAGTGCGATAACTCATCAGCAGAGATTTAGATATTATTCTCAGCAGATACCTTGTGCAAGCAAGCAATGAAAAAAAAGAAGCAAGCGAACAAAGCGAGACTATAACACAATACTCATGTCTTTAAGAAATGCTAAGTGGCTATATTCCTGCTCCCAACTTGTTAATGGTGGAGTGGAAGTTACAGTGTGAGGTGCCAGCTTTTATGAGTATGCTGTATTCGTTTGCAAGCCTACCACACTGGCCTCAAAGTTGTTGCCTCGTGCCTGTAGCTTCCTCTCCACTGCCAACAAGTTGCGAAATGGAGCAAAGCTAATGTGCTCGCTTCTCCTCGGACAAAAATTGGCAGCACAGGAAAAGAGTGTAGCTGCACAATGCTGGCGACCACATGGCAAGGCATCTTGTACAGTCCATGGTAAAACAGCATGGAAAAACACGAGGACGGAGCAAACACGATGACACGAGCGATCGCTGTCTTTCAACTGGTGGTTTATTACGCACATGTGTGCATATACTATTCCCGCCAAACACTAAACAGAACAAAAAGTATGGATAGTAGTAACCAACTTGCCCAGCTTTCCGTACTTCTAAATATCTTATACAGTCTAGCATGCTTTGAAGCGTATCGTGTCTGTTGTGGCTGAAACGAACCAACAAATTTTTCCTCTCCTGACGCTTGCTTAATCCACAATAAACATGAGGGTGCAAGATAGAGCAATCCTTCATAGCAGCCTCCTTGCAAAAATAACTGTGTTAGAGCATTTAATTGCAGGTAGGTTAACCCTGAAGTGATCACCTTCAAATCGCATTAGATTGCCTGTCATTCAGGACCATAGACCAGTGAAATTCCTTGAGCCTTGCACATCGTGCAATATTGGACAATGTGCCTTGCCATCACCTGCTTGGGTGAGGAGACTGGTCATGTTTGGAGAGAGCATGAACAGTCTTTGGTTCTCATTTCTACAGCCTTTCATGGCACACGTGACTAATATTCGGAGGTGCAACGCAGTTGCCTGATAAAGGAGCCATTACTCATTGGCATGCACCCAAGCGTAGCCATACGGCTGCAAAAGAAAGCTATACAACTTTCTCAGAAACTTCGCAATTAAAGAAAAATTTTTCCTAGTTCACGGTTAGAACCCGAGACCACCACTTCACCGTAGCAGTTGCTCTACCAACTGAGCTAACCAGGACGGCAAGCTTATGGTAGGGCGAAAGCGAATGGATCAATTGATCAATTTGACCAACAGTGGCCTGATCTGCACGCTGCACCTGTTCATCTAAAATGCCAAAAATCTGGTTGGGGCCCATCAAGCTGCCATTTGTTTTGTCATGAAGCATGTTAGAATATTTGTTGTGAGGGTACCTCTTAGTGCTTCATTTGTCTACTCTTACAGGCGTAACGCCAGCTGATTTTGACAACCAAACCCTAGCTGTACTTCGTGGTCGCCTTGTAAGGTACCTTATGCGGTCTAAAGAGGTAAGTGCTGAGCTAGTGCTGCTCTATATATCTATTTTATTAAAGGGGTTGTAAAACGTTTTAAAAAAATTTTGAACGACGTGTGTATTTGGAGTCCGGACCCTTCACCCTATAGTGTGCCTTGATTCGTTTCACCGTCTGGGTTGATTTAATAGCAACAAAAGCATAATTGAAGTTTCCCTAGCGCACATCCCTTTGAACTCTAAGTAAAGCATGATCTTAGTGAGCCAATCAAAAAATTCTGAGATCGGCGCAGCATGCTGCCGTAGCGAGGCCTGTTGAGCCAAAGTTGACTGAGGTTGGAGCATTATATGGTATTGACTTTGGCGGGGATAACAGCAGCAACGAAGATGGAGCTTGTTCGGGCTGGAATTTTTTGTTTTGTACTACGTTTCGTTATGGTGTTTTCCTGATTCGGTCAGGATTAATTGTTAAACCCACTCGTGTGCGGCAACGACTAATGAAAACAACGAACTCTCGCAGCAACGGTACCAGTAGCAGCATCTGGCTACAGTGGAGGCTGCGGCAATGTAGCGCTCGTTCCTCTGGTAGGCGCGGAGATCTCACTACCTGAACCACACCTGCGAAATCTTTTGTTTCTTTCTTGGCGTATACGATGAGGATTTAACGAACTATTCTGACCGACTCATATAAGTACCCCACCCAAACATAGTATAAAACATAACTGACTGTCAAATGCTACCTCTGTGCAGAATTTGAGCCCAAACAAAAAGTTTGCTGGGAACTTCTGTCAAACTTGTTTTGAGGAGTCTAGCCCAACAGAAGCACACTTATTATAACCAGTTTCCTGAAGTCATGGTAATGGAGCTTTTAGTTTGAAAACATCCTCTCAGTTTGCAACTGCCTGGTTGGCGGCAACTGCGCTAAAGTTCATAATAGGTTTGCGTGTTCACTAGGCAGAGGCCATTTGGGAACACTGGGCTAAATGGGCAGGATCGTTGCATGCAGCTATTGACACCTGCCCAGTTACTAGACACACCCTCCAAGCAGAGATAGTGGTACTGGCAGTTATGTTTTGTGTACTTCGTAAATCAGTGGGCATGTGATTGATGTGTTGGTTCACTTTGGCTCACTGGGCAACTTCTGAAACTGAATGTTGCTTCCACTCATATATGTTGTGCAGCACACTCTGAAATACTAATGGTTGGCATAGCGAGCACTCAAACATGCACAACGTGCCGAAGACCACAACCTAACATAGCTATGACATAGAGTGGTGAGCTGTGGAGAGTAACCGAAGGAACAGACGTGACAGGGCCACAGGGCGACAGCACCGATTAACGCGGAGTACAATTTTGTGTGCAAATAATTTACACTTTTTTTATTTTTTAACTTTAGTATAAATCTGCTATTTTAGGGCAAATAAAAGTTAAAGACGTGTCTACTTTTATGAAAGTCTTAAGCTGATGTAATCGACTAAAGCTTATGCCATCCTATGATGTCACATGGTCGTTCTAGGAACACAAAAAGGCTAATATTCAAGCGGGCTTTATTAAATGTAGACTCAATATTGCGCAGAAATATTGAGGTGTCGGAATGTCTGATGCTTATTGAAGTAATGCAAATTAAAACCGGGCAGCTTCGTTTCTTTTTCACAGGCCCTTTAAAGGTGTACAAATCACATGTGCACAAACTGCAGTTGAATTAAAAATTATCATAATTTCAGATTACTATTGGCCGTGTGACAAAGGACAATGCCATTGACGTCGACTTGTCCTTGGAAGGCCCCTCTTGGAAAGTGTCACGACGTCAAGGCGTCATCAAGCTTCGCAACACAGGAGAGTTTATCATTGCCAACGAAGGAAAGCGACCAATCTACATTGATGGCAAGCCGGTTATGGCTGGCAACAAGCACAAGCTGAACAATAACTCCGTTGTTGAGGTAAGGTAGTGCCCAACTACACATGTTCTTTGCTGTTGTTTTGTTGTTGTTAGAGGTGTTAATGCCCTCCTTCCTCTTTCTTCCTTTGTCTTCTCAGTATTCCAACTTTCAAAATGAACACTGTCTCAGTGCAAAAGTGACAGGATTATTACAATGTACAATAGGCAAGTGGCTTTGACTCCAGAGGAACAAGTGTCCTGGGGATTGGGAATTGTCTACAGTGAATATACAGGTGCCAAAAACTCTTATGTAGAGCCATGCCGTGTGGCCAAAGTCATTACCACAAGCTCGAAGTGTTTCAATCTAAACAGCTCTTGTCCTCATCTTGAAGAACTTGAGAAGGTGGGCTGCAGGAAAGGGTACAAAGGAGGGGAAAAAAAATGTAAAAAAAGCCGAGGTCATCGTTGCTTGTGTAAGCTTCAAAGTCACGAAACTTTTCTAGCTTTAAAACAGGGGAAAGAAAAGAAAAGAGGAGTACATGTGCCTCTTAGTTGATGTTCACACTTACCTACATGGCCAGTCTTCCCTATAAACTCTTGTCCTATATTTTTTAATTCCTTACGGCATATTCATAGGGGTCATAGAATGGGTCATAGAATTATACAGTACAGTCGCCGACTGATATTTCAGAGTCGAAGAGTCCCGAAAAATGGTCCGAATAATCGAGCAGTCCGAAAAATCCGTGAAGTACAAAAAAATCACTTTATCGCAATGAAATCACCTTAAAAATGTCACTGATTTCACCTTGCGGAAAATTTCTCTTGCTGGCGACGATTTGCGCCTGTATTTGCGCCAAAGTGTTGCTTTTACTGTACACGCTAGACAGCAAGGTCACGACGTTTAGTTGAATACTTCCCACGCTTCTTTGATGGACCCGGCGGACCCAGCGGCACTGGCGGGGCCATGTTGTCCACAACCCGAGTGTGCACCACACCGCTCGTCGAACACATGCAAAGACCAGGCTCTTTTTTGTTCAAAGTGGTGGAACCGCCGGACACAATCACAAAATGGTGAACGGATATAACTTCCTGAAGACGGAGCGCCACTCGGTCAATGCGAAAAGCAAGCTGATGGCGATGACAATCCGACTGCCACCTCGAAGTGTCAGAGATCGCAGGGACCTCTATTGGCAAAAATCAGGACTGAAAGTATGTCAAGCCAATCCAACTGCAGCGTAAATCTACCTCAATCCAAGATGGCGCTTTTTGCGCCGGTAAGATGGCCGATATTGTCCCGCAGGCGACTCATATTAGTCCGAAAAATTGAACTTTCGGACTTTTGAAGCCCGAAATATGCGTCGTGAATATGTATGCGCTTCTTTACCCGTCGGCTACTGTATCTCCAGCCTGATCATATGTTAATCGTAGTGGAAGGGTGTTTGTCGGTAGCACAAGTCACATTAGCTATTGCCCGTGTCAGTCACCTGCCACTTGTAATTCAGTTGTATCAGGCAATATGCAACTGTGTTTTAAATATTGCAGCACCCAGTTTTCAAGGTCTACATTATCATAACTTTCATGTGTCTTGACAAAGAGCACAAGGTCAGGTGCCCACGGTGCTCCATGGCTGCTTGCCCCTTTTGCTATAGGGACCATGCCGAGATTCACATTGTATATACAATTTTGCTTGCATCACACCGAAGTCAGAGTTTCGTCAAAGTAAAATTTTTGGGCCCATGCTTTGGCTTAAGCCTTAACTCTGGATGGCATGCAGTGTCGCCTGCCCATGACAACTGCACCACATTAAATGAGTAGACACACCAAATTTTTGGATGTATGTTTTTTCTTTAGAACTTTGTGCAAGACAATAGTGTATGTGAGTCATGACGTGGAATTCACCTCTACCTGCTAAATAATTTATAATTGAATATTTTTTAGTGCCATAGACCAGTTGAAGTCACATGAGTCATACAAAAACTGCAGTATAATCGCTGCTTGTTCATTTATTGCGATTCCAACTCTTGGGCAGGCTTGCATAAGAATTGTTGCGAATTTAAATGAGCAAAGCAGCAACCATACTGCAGTCTCTTTACGTGTCACCTGACCTCAAATTGTCTGCGACTTCACAGTTGTCATTTGGCCGCTGAACCCAAAGGAACATGAGAGGATAAATTCAATTATATATTGCGCAGCGGTCGTACGCGAATACCACGTGGTGATTTATATATTGTAATGTCTAAAACACATCATTTGAAAGAAAAAAATACTACTAAAATTAGGTTTCTACTCTTTTAAAGAGCAGTTGTAAGCGGTGTTGCTTTGGCTGGTACCATTGCTGCTGTGCTGGGTACCCCAGCAAAGACAATTTCCTAATGAAAGCAAGCAACTTTTCATGCAAAAACTTCATGGACAACTGACGTTAGTGCAGTAATCAGAAGCAACATTTGACCACTCTGCTTGATCTTGCGTGAAAGCCCTGGTATCTGTCTCACAATGCTTGAAAGCTGAGAGAACACACACTGATCTCATGGCACCAGCTGGCCGGGCAATTTTAATGTACACACTTCTTGAATAATTTTGGATGTCAACCAGCCTGAGTACGTCAGCAGCCCGGTGGCGACTCGTGCATTTCATCCCACACAGGCTACCCACTTGGGAGCAAGATGTACAGTAGCCGACGGGTAATTCGGACTCCAATAATTCGGACTTGTAGGATATTTCGGACCTCGATGAGGCACCGTCAGTTGCCCCATAGAAGCGCATATATATTCGCGACGGATATTTCGGACTTCAAAAGTCCGAAAGTTCGATTTTTCGGACTAGTTTCAGTCACCTGCGGGCCAAAATCGGCCATCTTATCGGCTTTTTCACCGGTGCAAAAGGCGCCATCTTGGATTGAGGTGGATTTGTGCTGCAGTTGGCTTGGCTTGACACACATTCGGTACCTCATCATTGCCAGTAGAGGTCCCTGCGATCTCTGACACTTCGAGGTGGCAGCCGGATTGTCATCGCCGCCAACTTGCTTTTGTCGCCGACGTTGTCGCGGGCAGTTATTGCTTGTCTCATACGTTTAAAATTGGTTGTTGGGTGAAGGAAATTGTGCCGGAGCTATCTCACATCTCAGCGGGAAGGGATAAAGGGGGGACTGAGAGAAGAAACGAAGAAAGAGGTGCCGTAATGGAGGGCTCCGGAATAATTTCGACCACCTGGGGATCTTTGACGTGCACTGACATCGCACAGCACACGGGCGCCTTCGCGTTTCTCCTCCATCGAATGCGGCCACCGCTGTAGGGTTCCAACCCGGGTGCTCCGGATCAGTAGCCGAGCGCCCTAACCACTGAGTCACCGCGGCGGGTCTCATACGTTCGCCATTCGCCGTTTCGTCACTTGGGTTTCTCTGACCGCGTTGACCGAGTGGCGCTCAGTTTTCACGAAGTTACATCTGTTTGCCGTTTGGTGATTGCGTCCGGCGGTTCCGCCGCTTTGACCGAAAAGTGCCTTATCTTTGCGTGTGTTTAACGAGCGGTGTTGTGCACACTCGGGCTGTGGACAACATGGCCCCGCCGGGTCCGTCAAAGAAGCGTGGGAAGTATTCCAACTAAATGCGGTGTCCTTGCTGTCTAGCGTGTACAGTGAAACCACAACCTTGGCGCAAATCGTCGCCAGCACGAGAAATTTTCCGCAAGGTAAAATCAGTGACATTTTTAAGCCGATTTCATCTCAATAAAGTGATTTTTTGTACTTCACGGATTTTTCAGACTGTTCGATTATTCAGACCATTTTTCAGGTCTCTTCGAGTCCGAAAAATCGGTCGGCGACTGTATTACGGTTGCTGCACTTTCTGCAAACTGTGGGGTACAGCGAATAAATGTCACATGGCAGCCAAGTCTGTTATAAGCAGACTCAACCGCATATGTGGTGCAGTTAATTTAGAGTGCATACCATAATTGAGTGAAGCAGAAATTTGGGCGAATTGGTATGCATTGATTGTATTGGAACAGCACTTGTCTTGTCTGTGTCCCGCTGCTGTTGCGCTGTTTCCCTACATTGAATGCATACCATAAGTGTATCCACAACTTTAAGTGAGCATTCAGGAAAAGATAGCTTTCATAGCTTTTGCACAGAAGTCGGTGTTTGGTGTTAACTCGATTTACATATTCTCTGCTGTTTATTGTTGTCTCTAAGTTTTGCACAATATGGTGCTGTTACCCTCAAGTTTTAAGAAGATAATAAGCCAAAGTGATGTTTTTTTTTCGTTCCATGGGGATTTTCCAAATCTCATTTCACCTGTTTGCACTAGACTAGACTTACTAGCTCCCCAAGGGGTCCGTGGGTGTTGCCATCCTAAGCGGGAAATGTCACGAACTGTGGCTCGTAGCTGCCTTCATTCCTCTTGCCTCACGTGCAGACAGTGCCGAAGGAGATAATTCTCGATGCATTCCCTCATGACGAAAGGAGGAGCCCCTCCTCTCCCTCCCTTACTAGGAGAGGCAGTAGCATGTCATAGCACCTGCATCCCTTGTCTTTTTCTCTGCTACCTGCAACCAGGCCAGTCATGGGGCTTTCCTGAAGTTTCACTAGCAAGTCTTGACAGCAACCTGGCACTTAGGTTCCCGTTCAAAACTGTCTATAAAGCAAGTCATCTGCAATAATGAATTGTGAAGGAAAACAAGAAACATTTATTTAGGGAAAATAACTTTGTGACAGTGAAGTCATAATGAGACAAAAGCTTGGAAGCTTTAAGTGCTTATCCTGATTGTCATTTTATTTTAAGAAAATTTGCTGTGGAGTGAAGTGCCTTCTGGGCCATGAGATGCGTGATGGCATGTCTCTTACTAAGGATGGTCACATCTCATGAACTGCTGTTAGATATCTGCACCCATACGCCCAACAGGAGCTGAACAGGCCAAAGGAACAGAAGCGCTGAGAGAGCTTTCTGAGAGAGCGGTAAAATTTTGCTCACCGAGCACACCCCTTGCAATGCTACGGCGCAAGTCTGCCCGCGGTCTTTTGGCCACTTTTTGGCATCCAAGAGACCGCAGTCTTCTGGCATTGCAAAGCGTCACAAAAATTTTATTTTCCTTTGGATTCTATCACGGGGGACACCACTGATGCGACTGCGCCCGATTCAGGCGCGCTTCCGTTCGCATCCGCTGTAAACAGCTTGGGGCACTTGGCACTCGCTTGGTACCCGTTACTAGGCCGGTCATTGGTCGTAGGTTTGGTACTTTTGTGTCCTGTTCTGTGCCTGCTTGAGACTAATTCGTCGGCGTATTAATTTGTCACTGCATGCGTCAAAGGGTTGCCACCGCGGCGGCGATGCCTCCGCTCGCCACTTCACTCTAAGCGGGTCACGCTCTTCGTGTGCTTCGAGTAATGTGGCTTAAAATATATTCGTTTGGGTCGGGACCGGAAGAAATTTCGAGTAAAGTGATTTCGTTATAATGAGTGATTACTGTATAATGTTCTGCACGTAGTAAACGTGCCACTCTTGGCACCTCTTGTGTGCGTTTGTCTTACTGAAGACAAAGGATATACACAGTGTTCCCTGCAAATGGCAGTGTACAAGAGGCATGGTAGTGAAGTTCTTTGAATTAATTTCATCCACCTGAAGTTCTTTAACGTGTTGTGTGACGTCGGTGCACATTAAAGAATCCCAGGTGGTTGAAATTATTCTGGAGACCCCACTAGAGCATCTCCATAGCCCACTAGCAGTTTCTGAACGTTAAAACCCTGCACAATGTACCAATGTATATTATAATCCTGTGACGTGCAATGCCTGAAGACAGCGTTACCATGTTACAGGTCATATTGGGCACAGCTGTATCTCTTGATGTGGTCATTAGTGCTTATTACTACCAGAAACACAAGATGGTAGTGCAGTTCTTATTTATGGCTTTGTGCTGTGCGGGTGGAGTAACTATAGTCATTTGGGTCTACCATGCTGCAGCTCTGTCAAGTGCTTTTCATTTTTCAACCCTGTGTGATTTTGTCAAAAGGCTTGCCTCACCAGCTAATATGCTTCTCTTTGCGCCAATATGCTTGTCTCAGTGGAGCGACTGTCGCACTAAGTTTTAGCTTAGCGCTTAGCATGCTCACTCCTTACTCTTTCTGGTAGGATATTAGCTTGCTGAAGCACATTATAAGTGAGCGTAATGGTAAGATCAAGATAGATCATTGCGTAGGAGGCATGAAGACCCAGTAAAGTCTAGTCTGGAACAATATGAAAGGGAGCAAATTTGGAGCATTCATTTATTGATTACTACATGGTTATGTGCACCAGCGCAGTTTTTTTTTGTAACTAGTTTTCTTCTTGGGGTACAATATCGAAAAGTCATTATCAAATTTAGTGACAAAATAACCAGAAAAATTGCAATTTTTGGCAAAAAGTTTGTTCTCTTTCATATTGCTCATGACTGCACTGTGACTGGGGATTGTCACCAGCATGTGACTGTTGTGTAATAGAGTGCCACTAGTTTGTAGCTGCCTTGTGCTTTGTACTTGGCTCTTTCATCTGCTAAGCTAATTTTTTATGCATGACATGTTAAATTGGAATGAATGGCTTATTGAGTGTTTGGAGCTGTTTACTTGGCCGGCAAGGTCATCACTGCTCCCATGTGACCCCATTGGATCTAACTGCTACAAATGTGAAAGCTATGCTAGTTTCCATGTGACAAAGTTTGCAGCTGAGGTGAAAAATACCGTATAAACACGTGTAAGGGCCGCACTTTTTTTTTTGCGGATTCAAGGGCCAATTTTTGGGGTGCGGCACATACATGTGATGTGGCAAAAAAAATTTAAGTAAAAACAGACCAATTAGGAAATGAGCGCCATTTATTCTACGTTCAATCCTAACTCTCGTCTTCAGACTGCGAGCTCGTGCTATGCTCTGGTGCATGCTCATCCCTCAAGTCACGCAGCATGTCCATTGTCAACGTGTAGCCGTTGTTCCGCACTTCCATCACATAGAAAAGCAGCGCTTCCAGTTCCGGAAACTTGAATGGCTTGCCTTCGAAAGCGTGCTTTTTCTACTTGTGTTTCTAAATGCATCCTTTTGGTTGCGCCATCGTCAGACCCACTTGGCCACGTTGAACTTCCTGCCCGCCGCACGCTTGCCGTGTTCGAGAGCAAATTCCCAGCCGTGTAGCTATTAAGGTGCTTGACCATCGTGCTAAAATTGCAACACTCGACGGCAGCACACGAAAGCCACAACTACAGTGAGCTTACGCTACCACAACTCCTGTGCCTTTGACAGCCACGAAAAGCTGTGGCTGGCGATACTGATGCCAATAAGGATAGCGGGAGCTTGCGGCAGAGGAATAAATTTCTCCGCGAACACTGCCTCAGTGTTCGCCTTAAGAGTGTTAGTTACGGGAGCTTAAAGTTCTTACATTGGTATGCTCAGCAAACGTGGAGAAGACCAAATCCAAACATCCACGGATATTTCCTTTCCAGAAGCCTTTCTTGGATGGATGGATGGATACGGCTGAACCCTTTAAATCGGGCGGTGGCTCAAGCCACCTAGCCATGACCTATGAAATTTTACTCTTGTCTTGATTTTAGCCACCAGTCAGATAACCTTTGCTTGATTACTTCTACCCACTTAAAATCTACTTTTCCTTCACTGTCCTTAAACCCCAATGCCTTGGATAAATCAGCCCCGCTGCTTTCCACTGTAGGGTGAAGCTCTTTACAGAAAAGTATCAAGTGTTCAGCCGTTCCCTCCTCCTCTCCGCACGCAACGCACATGTCTATCTCGTGGTACCTAACTCTATATGTTTTAGTCAGAACTCCCGTCCTGGCCTCAAACAACAAGGAGCTTCCCCTACAATTATCATAGATATTTTCTTTGGCAATTTCCTGCTTAAAAATCCTGTATGTTCCCTGTGCTGACTTCGTCAGCATCCCTGTTTTCCACAGAGCTCTCTCTGTTTCTTTAACCATTTTCTGAACCGATAATTGCTGATTTGGCCCCCTACTAATAATAATAATAATAATTGGTTTTTGGGGAAAGGAAATGGCGCAGTATCTGTCTCATATATGAACTATGCCGTAAGGGAAGGGATAAAGGAGGGAGTGAAAGAAGAAAGGAAGGAAGAGGTGCTGTAGTGGAGGGCTCCGGAATAATTTCGACCACCTGGGGATCTTTAACATGCGCTGACATCGCACAGCACACGGGCGCCTTGGCGTTTTCCCTTCATGCTGTTCAGATATTTTCTTGTCAATTTTCTAGTTTGCTTTCTCCATTTCGTGTCAACATTCCTTATATACAGGTATCTGAAAACTAAGACACAAGCAGCGTCATCTATCTTATGAGTTTTGAACTACTGCTGTGATTTACAACCACCTTCGTTATATTCGGCATATTCCTGCGTTATATCAGTTAATAAATTTTATAAGCATGTGCATCACAACACGATGAATCGTTTGACACCATCTGGAACCCCCTTAATGGCCGTCTGAAGGTCCTCGGAATGCATTGTTTGTGGGCGGAAAGGTCGTCGTTGCAAATTCCACACATATTTTGGGCTTGATCTTAATTAGTAATTTTATCCTCAGGAACATGCCAAGTCATTTGACACCACTTCGAACATTCTGCATTAAACAGGCGGCCCTCAAATTTTATGCAAATAGTGGTCCGAGGTATCACTTGAGGCGCTATGCGTCCGTCGTTTCTATGTGATATAGTATGGGCGCGTGGTTACTGTTTGGTCAATTGGGCCTTCATTGCAGACAGACGTGACCTTGACAAACGTAAGTGTAAGTAGTTAGAGCTAACGCTCTTGAAAGTTAATGAGGATGATGACCCGCGCGTGCATTGTGAAGGCTATTCCCACGTGGGTCGTGAAGCAGTGGAGTGCTTAGCAGTGCGAGATCTGTATGTTGGACTAGCTATAGGAAACAATGCACTGAAAATGGTTACTTGCTAGCACTGCAGCTGCCTGCAGGTGCAGAGGTGTGGATTTGCTAAAAACTGGTTCACTCCACACAGCCAAAGAGGTGCCTAGCGTTTTTAGAATGGATTTTGTGATGCTTGACCATATGCCAATGCATCAGGCTGCCTTTTCAACATCTTTTTGATTTTTTTTGCTGCTATCTGTCCTCAAAATGAGGCTTGCTTTCTTTCCTGTGCATGGGTACCCTCCGTTTTCCCAATGTATTTCAGGCAAACTTTTTTTGGGGGGTGAAAATCCCAAAGGCAAGCTTCAGTTATTTAATGTCCAGAATTAAGGCCTCACCTGAGAGCTGAGTGCCTTTCTGTGCTGTATGTAACTTAGCTCTTAATATCCTTTTCAGATCGCAGGCCTGAGGTTTGTGTTCCTTGTGAACCAGGACCTGATCAGTGTCATTCGTTCGGAGGCACCTCAGTCATCATAGTGACGCCAAGAAAACAGAAGACCCTCTCTTGACACTGTGTTCTTGTGAAACTACAAGAAAAATTTCATTCACTTTTTTATAAATGTAAAATTTAATTCTTTTTTTCCAGCAGGTTTGTCAAGCTTATGCATGTGTTAAAGAGTTGTAAATATGCCTTGTTGCCTGTAGCAAAGAATCTTATACCCCTGTCACACGGGCACTCTAAAGGCACTTTGAACTAATGCTCCTTTACGATCCCAAAGGAGCACTACTTCAAGGGAGTTCGTCCGTGCTACACGGTTGCGGAACGACCTTCGCAAGAAGTTTTTAGCGCCCTCATCGGCGAAAAGCATTATTAAAATTGCAAACCTCACTGCACATGTAAATACAGAAATGTCACATTTTTTTTTAGTAAATTAGGTTTATAACCGTATTATGGTAAAGCAACGCAATTTTAACTGCAATAATGACATGATTTTCCAAGTACAGAGCATAACATCACAGTGCTGGCCACACTGAGCCCTACTCGCTCAGTCTGGCTCAGGCTCAGCTTCGTTCTTCGGTTGTTCCCTTTGGTTCTTCTACCCCTGCGATCGTTGTTTTTGTGGTCCCGTTTTTCTGGTGTGCCTTGTGTTCGGCGGTCTCCATCAAAATGAGTGACGATCCACGCGACGAGAGAAAATTTGAAATTGCGCTTGCAATGAGTGTGGTTTTGTCGTCGTCCGTGGACCTTGCGCTATCAAGGCGAAAGGTGCGTGAAATAAGGCGGCGTCTCTTGGCGAATAACGCCTTGCTTATAGCACTGGCCTCGTCTCGGCGCACAGTGCGGCGGCAAGTGTGGGCATACCCCCGCAACGAACGGTGGTTTGAAGACACGCTGCCTGGTTTAGGTAGCCGACACTTCCGGCAATCTTTTCGCGTGTCGGAGACAAGTTTTCGCTATCTTGTCGATGTTTGCCGACCAGCAATGGAGCGACAAATCACAAACATGCGTGAGCCCATCCCCGTAGAGAAACGCGTCGCAGTCGCTTTGTACAAGCTCTGCTCGTGCGCAGAGGACAGAGCCGTCGCTGACGTCTTTGGCATTGGGCGGTCAACAGTCAACGAGCTCTACAGAGAATTCTGTGAGACTGTCGTGGCTACGCTGGAACACGAGTGGGTGAAAATGCCCACTGCCGTCGACATGCGTGCTCACATAAGAGAATTTGAAGCTATGTGTGGGTTCCCGCAAGCCGTTGGAGCGCTGGACGGATGTCACATCGCAGTGTCGCCACCGAAGGAGCATGCCAGTGACTATTATAATTACAAAGGATGGTAAGTAGTCAACGAGTTCTGATAATATTGAAAGGACCATGCAGGAGACGTCCACTATATTTGCATGTACTGTGCGGCTTGACACCAGCACAATTAACTTGTAGCAGTCATACATTGGAGACGCCGAGTTTTTATTTCTCACATACTATGTTCATTGCCACTTGTAAAAAAAAAAACTCATAGCAGTTGTAAATAAAATGTCCATCTTTTCATAGTTACATATATTGTGCTCTTCGTCTGTAAAACAATATATAGCCATTGTAAATGCGAGTTTTCTAAGCGTATGTGTTGAGGTAATTGTTTTATGGTCAAGATAGGATAGAACAAACGTATGAGCTACTGATGTGGAAGCATATGAAACAAAGGCAGGAATGCATCTTGTGACATTAGCAAGCAATTTGAAGCACTCCATGTGCGCATCGTGTTACTTCTTTTTATAATATTCCTCCTTCATTGCGGTCCTCATGAGAGTACATATTTGATGACTCTTTCTGAATGCAGTTTGTTGTATGGTCATGAAATATTGTGATTTGCAGGTACAGTGTCATTCTACTGGCCCTTGTTGACCACAAGTACCATTTCCGGTTCGTGAGCGCTGGTTCACCGGGGCGGTGCCATGACTCATATGTATACCAGAACTCCACGTTGGCCAGGATGGTTGAGTCACCGATATTCAGTGCGCCAACTGCCACCATCAACAGAGTGATTGTGCCACCCTTGATCCTGTGTGATCAAGCATTTCCACTGACACCAAACTTAGTGAAGCCATTTAGAAGCCTGGATACTTGCGATGGGCACAGGAGCTACAACTACCACCTGTCCAAGTGCAGAAGGGTTGTGGAAAACGCATTTGGGAGGCTTAAAGCAAGGTTCAGGCTCATTTCAAAAAGAATGGATGCGAACGTCAAGAATGTGGCACAAATAATAAGGGCGTGTTGCGTGCTCCACAATATTTGTGAGCATTTTAATGACTCTGTGGCACAGCAGTGGTTGCACGAGGTAGAAATTGACGACGCTGTGCATGTGCAGCCTGCACATTCCTCTGATGTTGTAACTGCAAATGGTGCAGATGTTAGGGAAGCACTTGTCGAGTACTACCAGCAGTTTGAACAACACTAGAAATATTTGTCTTGGTACACATGTCTGCGGAAAGAATGTGTCATTCTTTGTGTTGTTTGAATAATGTAGTCTTCAACAGATTTTTATCCTATGCCCATTTGCCCCCACAGTGGCCTTATGCCTTCATCTCATAATAAGGGATTTTCAATTAATCTCTCTGCCTAGTGCCTAATAATAGACCTACTGATGGAGAGTTGGGCTAAACAACATGCACGTTTAGTATTACTGTTCCATGTTCATTTGCCCCACAGCTTTTTTAAGGGCACAGGGTAAGCCCTATACTTCCCATGCATTTTAGGCCATGTTGAGGTACATGTTTCTCACTAACTAATAACAGTAGCCTAATAATACATATATCATTGTTTGCCAAATTTTGTGCTCTTTTTACTGAACTAGACTATTTGAAATGTGTTGAAAATTCGATTTTTAATAAAATTTTTTCCGGTAGTACACAAATCTGGCCTTTCTTTGCGCATTTCAAAATTCATAACAGAATAACTGCTCAGTGAAATTGCTTAATTCTAGTTCAGTAGTTGGCAACACTTATGTAGATAATTGAAAAAAAAAATCAGCCGTTTGTCTTGAAAGGCATTGGAAATAATGGTACCTTTGTAAGAAAAAACACTGTTTTGAGATAATAGAGCGTAAAGAAAAAAAAGATGTGAAAAACCATTTTTTATTAGCAGAAACGCCTCCATAGTAATTGGTTTAATAGCCCCCTGCTTCGTAGTCACAGTCGCCGTCATTTTTTCGCTTTTCGGCTTGTCGTTTTGACTGTCGGGCCTCTTTTGTAAGTTGTCGTGTTGCTCGGTCCGCAAAGTACATGCGCTTATGGTCAGCTTCCCTCAGCCACTTGATGGTGTTGCTCCCTGGGTTCAATCCACACGCCTTCAAAACGTTGGCCCGTGCAATGCTACCATCATTAAATGAAAGAACAGCATCCAGTGTTGCCATCCGTAGGGTCCGAAGCCTAACAAACACATTCTTTGGCGCGCGTTCCCAAACAACATGGTTGAACGACTCCTTTGCATTTTGAGTTCGCCCATGCAGGCACTTCTCTAGGAGCTCAGCTTTCGATAGCTCCCTATAAATGGGTTTGATAGCCTCCAAGACAGACGCAGGCAAACTCTCCTTGTGGAAAAATGGCTTGCCCTCTGACTGACTTCTGTTGAAGGCACACCACGTATCAGGTCCCTTTGGGCAAAGTGCATGGCATGGGTCATCATCTGTGGCCGATAAGTGGAAGAAGGTTGCCCAAACGGCCTTTCGCATTCCATCCAGGTTTCCTACATCTCAAGTTATCAGCAGCAACCAACACCGGCACAATTTACAATACTGATCGAAAGGGATAGCACTCGGACGCAGCTGCATGAAGGTTGCAGAAACGTGGAAAAAACGTGCAAAGCGTCTCAGGATTGTCTTGGCTAAAAAAGAGGAGCTGTACAATAGTTGCCAGACAATTTTTTATATGTAGCTGATTTTAGACAAGTTTTGAAATCAGGTGGTCGACTTTTTGGTTGAAAAAATTGACGGTAATCCTTAAAGGGGGCGTGGCCGCTCACTACTTGGTTTCGGAAAAAGCGTTTTTCAGCCGTAAATATGGCTTTCTGAGGAAAGTGCGAGCATGGAACATGTGTAGAAAGAATTGAGCTTCTAAAATTCCAAAAGAAAAAAAAAAACGATTTTTTTTCTAATTTTACCTTACCCTGTGCCCTTAACTCATTTGTACTCAGTGTCTGCTTAACATAGGCTGTGAAGAGCAGAGGCTGGGCAACACAAGTTTGTTCTAAAGCATATTGCTGGTGCTGTGGGCCATGATTTTGTAATTTTTCCTTTGTCGTGGCACATTGTGGTGCTTTGTGAATAGCTGCCGATTCAGGCTGCAAATCCATGTGTACTGCACATTGAGGTCCAATTTGTACTTTGTCTACAGTGTCATTCGAGTCCTAGAATATGTACTACACGACTTGAATACTGTTAATGGAAACAAAGACTATATGCACCTAACTTTATTTGCATGTTCTCTTTCAAATGATGGGTTATACATTTCAATATATCTGTCATGGTGTGGCTTATTGCCTTCAGCTGCTAAATAACTTTAAATTCAGTTTGAACTTGATGCTCTTTCGATTTCATCAACCGAGCGATGGCTGTGATGTGTGTATGGTAAGTCACGGGGCACAAAAACAATATACGATATAATCGCTAATACATAGTTACAATTCATTGGAACATTTGACCAGCATTCTTCAAGAACGGGAATAATGACAAACTACGTAGCAGCAGTTATATTGCAGTTTTTTCATGCATCACGTGGCCTAAACACAAACTGCACATCGCAGCCATTGTTAGGTTGATGAAACCGAAACAGTGTCAAGAAGAAAAAGAATTATAAATGATTTAGCAGTTGTAGGCAAATACCACGGGGTGATCTATATGTAATGCTTAAAGCATCATTTGAAAGAACAAAAATAAAGCGTGCAAACAATAGGTGCGCCTACTCCTTCTAAGCTTTATTAAAAAACTTTCCCATTAAATCTACAAGCTTTTCTTGCGCATTAACGTGACGCTCCATTAATTGAGCTTCCTTCTCTGAGGCAGCTGCCAGCGCAATTCGAAGCTGGCGTTGCTCTTCAAGCAGCTGCTGCTGGAAGCTTGAGCTATCAGCTTTCCTCTTGTGTGTGCGCTGCCTCTGGTTGCTTGCTGGCTCCTGATTTTCAGTATTTTCCTCGCATACAGCTGCGCAAGAGTCAGCTGTATGCGGTGAAACTGGGGCATCCCAATCCTCAGTTGTGCTCCTAGAGGGGCTTGTGCGGGCTTCCATGCTGGCGATGAGCTGAAAAAACGAATGTGAGAGAATTAACATGCGCTTGTCATATTCCAAGTATTGGTGGCAATGAAAGCAGCAAAACGTTCTCGACGTAACCACTTTTGTGCAGACTTCTTCAAAAAATGACTTTCTTCTCAGGAGTTGCACTGAATTGCAATTAAAAATTATTGCACTGTACCGTAGCATACAAACAGCCTTTTGTATGGAACAGTAATCGTATAACATTTTCAGCAGTGAACAAGTTCACATTCACAAGCGGAATTCCTTGCATTAATGAAGAATTTCATTTTTGGAGAAAGCAGTGAATGTATGAGTCTGGAAATGCATGTAGGAGACCATGGAAGTGCTCTGTGCGTATTAATATGTGGTGTCATTTCTGTGCTGCTATACAACCAATAATGTGCACAAGGTTTGATGTAAAAGTGAGTGTAGTGGCATGGACTGCATTTTCGTTCACTTGGGTTATTAATTGCAAGCATTAATGCAGTGCCGAAAAAAACTGCTGCCCACCTGTTCTACTGTCATACTCTCATCAACCAATGAATGGTCATTGGCTGGCAGGCTGCCCAGAAACCTGTGAATTTCTGAGAAATAAATCCACGCAACTGGCGCTGAGCCCGTTGTCCTTTGTTTGGCACAGTTCCTGAAACAGTTTAACTCATTTGTTATTTGCACATAAGCGCCAGAATAAGCAGGAAATGGTGAATGGTAAGAGCTCGCTGCATGCAACAAGATCTAGGTACAAAAAGTAATTGTTTACGGTGAAAAGGCAATCTCGGAAGAGCATCGTAATATAGATAGAGGGTTGGGGGTCAGGACATTAAATGCAGTTGCACAGTCATTTATAATTTACTGTGATGTCGCTTCCAATAAAACCTTTCATCCCACCTTCTCGGCGACTACAATGCGCCTCAATCCTTTGTGAACTCACTCCGCAAACTTTCACGAAACCGTGCAGCACCTCCGCATTGATTCCTGTAAACGCACTAGCAACCAGCCCGGAACACCAAAGTCTAGACCAACAAATGCCTTACCTGTATGCTTGGGTGAGGTTGTCAATCTTCGACTGCACTTGTTTGCGTGATTTATTAATCCCGCTTCGGGCGAGGCCTTGCGCGATGGTCTCATATACTTTGGCGTTTCTCTTCTCTGCCCTGAAGCTATCAATGTTCTTCCCATATCGCGATGCAGAGCCCAAGTCTCCCGTTCGGTCCACGTGGTGCGCGGTTTCATCGGTTTGGCACTGCCAGACACCGCAGGTTCACCGCCACTCATTTTGTCGACGCACCACACACACACACACAAAAACAAGCACGAAACTGTATAAAAAAAAGAGCAGTGCAGTCTCGACGTGCGATAATCGTGAGCGAGCAGTGGCGACCTGAGTCTACTGGCAACAGCACCGCAGATGTGACGAGCTGCTCTCCGTCGCTACTCGCTACAAACAACAAACAACATGGCCGAATGGCGGCATATTTACCGTGAAGCTCGTATATCTGGAACGAGAGTATGGCGTGGTGATACTGCCACAAAACAAATGATCTTATATTTTAAAACACCACTAATCTTATGAAGTGAATTTATAAAATGAAAATTGAACGTTTCTTAATTTATTTATGCTGTTAACTCGCTGGGAGAGAGAGTACTCCCTTGAAGCCTCAAAGGACGAACTCGAGCTGCCTTGTTTCGAAGCTCCTTTGAGCTAGGTGTACTTTGGCGCGTCCGTGTGGCAGCGCGCGTTCGTCCTTAGAGTAATGAAGCATTAGTTCAAAGTACCTTTACAGTGTCCGTGTGACAGGGGTATTATACCCCTGTCGACAGGGGTATAATACCCCTATACCCCTGTCGACAGGGGTATAATACCCCGGTCACACGGACACTGTAAAGGTACTTTGAACTAATGCTTCATTACTCTAAGGACGAACGCGCGCTGCCACACGGACGCGCCAAAGTACACCTAGCTCAAAGGAGCTTCGAAACAAGGCAGCTCGAGTTCGTCCTTTGAGGCTTCAAGGGAGTACTCTCTCTCCCAGCGAGTTACAGCATAAATAAATTGAAAGAAACGTTCAAGTTTCGTTTTATAAATTCACTTCATAAGATTAGTGGTGTTTTAAAATATAAGATCATTTGTTTTGTGGCAGTCTCACCACGCCATACTCTCGTTCCAGATATACGAGCGAGTTGGGCTCAGTGTGGCCAGCACTGTGATGTTATGCTCTGTATTTGGAAAATCATGTCATTATTGCAGTTAAAATTGCGTTGCTTTAACATAATACGGTTATAAAACTAATTAACTAAAAAATGTGACATTTATGTATTTACATGTGCAGTGAGGTTTGCAATTTAAATAACGCTTTTCGCCGATGAGGGAGCTAAAAACTTCTTGCGAAGGTCGTTCCGCGACCGTGTAGCACGGACGAACTCCCTTGAAGTAGTGCTCCTTTGGGAGCGTAAAGGAGCATTAGTTCAAAGTGCCTTTAGAGTGCCCGTGTGACAGGGGTATTATACTTGTATATTAAAGGGCCCACCCTTGCCAAGTCTTTGTTCGTTTTTTCAAACCCTCATCACTTTTTTGTGTTATTTACATCCCAATTGGTTGTGTCATAAACATCACAGAAATGATATGCCATTATTGGCCAGCATTTTTTCTGAAGCAGATAGAGTAGTATATGTTTCCAGACGCATTGGAAGACAGTGTTGTGCCATGTGACTGGCCCAGCATAGCTGCTGCACCGATGGCAATGCGTGCTCTGCATTGAGCGTGCCCTAGTAGCTTTGAGGTACATGGTCCTATGAGAAAGCCTTGTAACCAGAAGTGCAGGTAGTCTTAACGGCCCTCAGCATTGTGCTGAAGTTCGCTATGATGACGCCACCAGTGCTGCTGTACATGGAAGTGCTAAGTACTAAACCTGGGGTTCTCAGTTTTTTTTTAGCCTTAGGGAACCTAAAAATCTTAAAGGTGCTGAGAATTTAGAAACCTCACACGTCTTGACTTCCATCCGTTCCTGCCTTGTATGCATGCAGGAAAGGGCCTGCAGGTGCACAGACCTTCAAAAATTGCCCAGATAGCATTAGTGTGGTTTGCAGTGGAAATCGCCGATTGTAGTTGTTTATGGGCATGTACAAAGTTTCTTAAAAAGGGTGTCAATGGGTCGAAATTGTAACATCGAAACACCAAGATTTGCCTGGTGAGTACATGAAGGATCAGGGGATCCGTATTGATTGTTTCAAATATGCACATGACACTGCAAATGTAGAAAAAATAATTGATGCAAGTGAAAAATATTGTCTGCGTGAAAATGGCAGAGGACATGTTATCAAACTTGTTTGTTTACTGCGTTCAATAGTTCACATTAGTGCATGTCTAGAATATAAAGGATGATAATTTCGTCTGAAGCAAAGAAATCTGTCCTAGTTGAACGTTGCGTACGTAAAGCCCTGAATTCGCAGTGTACACAATTATGCGCAAAGCGCATGAAGGGAGGGCGCAGCAGTCCTCACCGGTCTTGTGGCGAAAATGTATAGTGAAATATGCAGCAGAAATTTCGAACATTTCATTTTTTGTGTGTGTGGCGTTCAAGAACTTAGTGATGCTTGTGATTTGTTCCGAGGTATCACAGATTCGGCGAATTTTCAACGATGGAGCGCCGGAGTCTTGGTGTCATCGTATCATTGTTCCTGTGAGCATAGCGGTCTCTATTAATTTTCGGTGCTCTGCGCAAAAGCAAAAATAAACATGCTGATCGAAAAAAAAACAACGATTGGCTGCCTGTGTCATGTGGTAGCCAGAGAGCGCCTCCATTGGCTGAGGCGTGCGTAAACTTTGGCAGTACACTCAACATGCGCATCGAGTTCCGGCGGTACGTAACACGTGTCATCTTCTATGATCCCTAGAAGAGTACGCCTGCTTGTGCAGCGTGCTTAGTCTTCAGTGTGCCCGTTTGGCAGCCTGCAAGACTGCTTCTGAAACAGCTTCTTAATGCTGTTTTATTTGCGACGCTTGTTTCAGTGTAGTGACCAAGGCGGCATCGCTGCCGCGCAGGTCATTAGTAAGGCGCTCTACCAATTACGGTTTTGAGCATTTGAAAATGTTTTTGCTACATATGTGGTCAAATAAACATTAAAGTTGATATTCTCAGCCTTGCGTTTTTCTGAATTCATATCACTCATCCATTAGCATTACGTAACGATCAGATGACAAGAATCATTGCGCATGAACACTAGTCGTACGTCGAAGAGTGCAGTGAAGCTCTCCGTAATTGTTTCAGTGCGTAGCATTTGAACCTCCATGCAAGAAAAAATCTGCGGAGACAAGACTGCTTACCTGTATGTTTACGTATCTTTCTTGACTTGAATTTCTTAGACTTTTGAGATTGATGTAATGCCAACATGAAGACGTCGCTGGCCTGAAGTAATGGAACTGTCGCGTTCCTTTCACTGCGATTGCCATGGCGAATCTGGAAGTCCGTTCTATTATTTTTTCTAGTATTTCTGAGTTGGGCACCCAGATTACTGTAACTCGTTTCACATTATTTTTTGTCCAGGTAAACAGGCCCTCTGGTGATATAATTTGATCCTGATATGGCCTCTGCAAGCTTGTCTTGCTGAGATACGTTTCAGTGTGCCGCCGACACCATCGCATGCACTTTTTCCGTGTGAAGTAGCGAAGGTATTCTATTCTTCCAAAATACTGTGATATTGTTTGTGGTAGCAGTGATTCAGAAAGTTTTTTGTTTTTATACTGTGATGCAGCTCCATCAGAAAAATAGCGAATTTTTTTTACTTGGTGCAGATCTTGTTTCACCGCTTTGAGAATTGCACTCTGAAAAGTGCCTACTGCAAAGCATCATGTTCCAACCAAACAGTCAAAAATGATGGCGAAAGTGCGAAAGACCGCACAGAAACCTCTGCACGGTTGCTTTGCTTCTTGGAATAATAGACAACTATTGGGTGTATGGTGACCTGCGTGTTTACCAAATGGTACGATTGTTGTGCGTCCTGAATTACTAATTTTCTGCGAAATCCATCACAGTTGCAGCCTCATGTCGATTTAGGTTCACCTTCAGGTTTCGAAAATAGACCTGTTTACGATTAACTGCCACACAATAGGTGTCGCATCCATGTTTTTTTAGGCCAAAAATGAGTGCCAACCTGAGGAAAGTACCTCATTCAAGATGGATTTTTACTGGCATTAACTGGCTGAGAGCATGTTCGCTTGGCAAAGACAAGTACACATACGTACCAAAAAAAAAGAGGTCGGTGCAGGGCACGTGTGATGCAGTGAAAGCGCATTTCGGCAGTGCCGACCATTGACACTGGTTGTGAACTTCAAATTTTTTTTCTCGAGTCATAGAAAATTTACTCAAACAAAAGTTTGTTGATTGCAAACTAATAGGTATATATGTCTACTGAGTTATCTCAAGTATGTTTATCTCAAGGGCCTTTATGCTTAATTTAGGTTTCAATCTAAGAAAAGCATAACTTTTTGCCAAATTTGTGACTGATTTTCTTAAAAAATACTCTTTAAAGAAGGTTCAAAATATTTTTGGCAGCAGCTCTACCACCAAGTGAACGGTGAAAAATTTATTGCGACTGAAACATCAATGACATTTATAATAAATTCTGAAAACGCACAATTTTTCGCTTCTTTACTGTACCGAGAAAAAGCAGCGAAGACATATGGGGGCACTAATGACGTTGCATCAAAGAATGATGCATACGCGATATTATTAAATAGAATTTGTTATTTAATCTGCTTTCGCACCTGATTTAAAAATATTTACCTGCAAGCAACTTTCGCGTGTTCGCGAAAACTTCGAAAGGTGCTTACTTGAAAAAAAAATTTATTTTCCGCGAAAATACTTAAGAAAAACGGTGTTCACTTAATCGACAATTACCTGAATTTTTTTCAACAAAATTGGTGATGGTCGCTTTCGGGGCCTGGGACGTTTCACATGGAATGACCCTATAGGTGGAGTCATACCTTTTGTACAGATGATGTAATCATATATTAAGCAAGGATCAGATGGCTGCATGCACAGACAGCTACACTACTGATGTAGTCCAGAAATACACAAAAGAATGTGGTCTTCAATGCTCGCCAGAAAAATTACAAATCATTTCGAAGAAAAAGCCCTGGGGAAAACCAAAAGAGCTTCCTAATATTACTATGAGCATAGGAAATGACACAATGAGTACCCAAGACTAGAATCCTTGGCTTGCAAATGCAAGAAGACTGTGGTAGCTCGGCAACACTGCAGAATCTGACACAATCACCCAATTACAAAGAATTATAGAGGGAATAACAAATGGGGGGGACATATGACGGAAGTCAACAGTCATCAAAACCAAGAAGCATAGAGGATTTTTTTTTTCAAAATGAGGTTTTTTGCCTCTGAGCATAAAAGGGTGTGTAATGATGTGTGACGAGGATGCTTAAATAAATGAAAAAGTTCGCTGATCTAATGAAGTCAAGGAGTGAACGATGATGTGGTCCCTGTGTCCAAGCGATATATGAATCCGGATTGTTCGGTGAGAGACCCACTGCCGCCAGGTGCCGAATTCTCGTCGGCTTCAGCGCCGGGCAAACCCACAGCAGGTGGTGAATATCAGCCTATCTCTGTTCTTGCAGACTGGACACCCGGGCTGGGGATATAAACCTTGAAATTGCGGCCACTTTCGTGTCAAGGCTGGAGTTCGGGCAACCCCGACCCAGATCCTCTGAAGCGCAACCTCCTCCGCACGGTTAAGACCGCGGGGGAGGGTTACCGCACACACAGGGATTCAAGCACCTGTGCGGCGCCGGAGGTGTTCCTTTGTTAAAAGGAGGGTGATGTCATCCAGAGTGAGGACTCGAGGCAAAGACGAGGTTGGGGTGCACGGCTTTGTGAGTTCAGGAGGCCACGTGGGACCCACTCAATATGTACTGGCTGCGGGATGCGTGTCGCTAGACGATGAATGTCCTGGCAAATTTCTGGGGTGTGACTGACGCGTCGTAGTAGGCGCATGACCATAGCATGGACGTGGTACGCCCTGTAGTACCGCGAGTGACACGTAGGAACGTGATCGAACGGTGAGGGCGGAAGCTGTGCGAGAACCCTGTTATATGCTTTTGGCATCAAGCTAGTCTGCCCGAATAGAGGCCGTCGTTAGCTATTGAGCAGATAAGGGGAGGGAAAAGAGGCTCGTTATGAAATACATGACGGAAGCCCTTAAGGGGGGATGTGGGTCTTGGAACGATATTTTTATTTCTGGCATTATCTTTATTAATTACCATGAAAACGTGCTGTTTTGTGTGGAGTCCAGCATGAAATTAGGTTTTAACGCGACAGCGATAGAGATGACGTTCGAAGGAAAAGCCGTGCGCGTTGTCAAATTCAGAATTGATCGGCAGAGTTCGTGTCGTAACATCACAGTCAACCAATGAAAGCGAGATTTGACGTCATGCATCGAGAATCGAGGGGTTGGTGGGGTGGCAGCTGCGTAGCACTCGTAGGTTGTGGAAAGTTTCCACTACTGTGCGGTTAGCGCGTCGAGTCATGCGACAGGTGCATGACGTGGCTGTTGGGGTAGAGGAGCGGTGAAGCAGCGCTTCTCAAAATTAGAGGCCCCAAGACGGATGCATGCTTACCGTAAGGGGCTGGTTAGGAGTTTGCAGTGGTGTAAAACAACGCAAATTTCAGGGGTGTGCACGGCTTTCCAGCTCCCCCCCCCCCCCCACTCCCGACCTAACAAGTTCCAGAGGCGGGTATAGGCAACCGCCGCCGTCAGCAGAAGCCTAGCTGACCGGGGGAGATACAGACGAGCAAATTGAACAGTCGACGAGAAAAGGCTCCAAAACGTCCCCTAGCGAAAGGCCATTACCGTCCAGCTAGAAACCCTACATAGTTTCTCATGCGCACAGTCAAATGCGGCACGGTACGTGTGCCGCAGTGTGTAAATGCTTTCCATTTTAGTAGAATATGGTATCTTCGTTTGCGTTCCTGACCTACGAAAAGCTGACTAACAACACATTTTGCGTTTTCGGACAACCTTTGTGTAATCCATGCGGATGTGGCCCTGGGGTTGCGGATCCCTCTCCTGGGATCTTAAGAGTGTTCGGATTTTATAAAGCTACCAGCTGTGCTCGAAGGAACTCTCTCCTTATTTGAAAACGATATGATTCCATATTTCTCACTGCTGTATGAAGTCTCCTCGCCATGTAAAGACAAGTCCGTAACCATGCGCATATATGCGTTAGGGTGCTAAGCATCCTGGTGTGCTTATGAGAGAAACAGGTGACACAATTGCGCTAAATCCGTTCTGTTTAGAAATTTCTCTCCTAAAGTGTTGCCTCGCGAGCCACTGAAAAGGATGGCTTGCAGTGCTCTTTTTATGACACGTTTTTTTTCGGTTGTGCCCAGCTTGAGCAGGCACTCGTCGCTGGTATGAACCCGATCTTGCGCTTGGTTTCTGCAATTTTTTCAGCTGCTGCACTGATCGCTGTTTACTACTTGTTAATGTATTTCTCTCCCTGTTTTTTAAGAGCGAAGTTTCGTCATGAACAGCAAAAGGACCTGCGTGGGCACGACCGATTGAGCACTGGGCCGGGTCAATCATAAAAATTGATAGCCGTTGGTCATAAGAAATCATTAAAAATTGGTCATTAGAAAAAAAAGAAGGCGGGAGCCGGGACGTTTAGTCAGCCGGGACGTTTAGTCCGATTTAATAGAGAAATCGGCCACACAGGACAATAATTCGAAGTTTCTAAGAATGTTTGGAGCGGTAAAACGGCGAGCCCAGAATCCTGCTTAGTGCACCTTTAATGTTTCACGCGCATTCTGCAGCTGATGATAGTGAATGCTAGCAGGCGCCCTTTTTTGAAACCCTAAATAAGTACGCAGCAGAATGACTTGGGAATCCAATCCAATCCACGGAGCTGTGCTGACGTGTCTCGCATGGGCTCCCGCCTCGAAGCCACTTTTCGGCAGAAAGAGTCAGCCTTCGGGCTCGAATATTTTGGACGACATCCGGGCCATTGTCCAGTGCCTGCTGCAGCCGGATTTTGCCAATCTACGGACACCTAGGCATATTGCCGGCTGACTGCCGGCCTAGCCATCGAGCTCGACCTAGCTCGTCACCTCTCCGCCGGGAACTGAGCGCCCAGGGACCCGCACAGATGGAGTACGCCGTGGAAGGCGAGAAAATATCACCGTCGGAGCTCGAGGCCGGAAAATGGGAAACCATTCTTCGTTACCGCGACCGACAACGAGGCCTGAAGAATAAAGGGCCCGCATCAACCGACGACGAGCCTGCGCAGGGGCACGGCCAAGGCAAGTCTAATTCCAATTTTCCATCGCGAAAGAACGGGAAGAAGCTATTTGCACTCAGCAAGAAAGCCCTTCTCCCGCGCTTACCGACCGACGACTACAAAATCGTCTGCCGACCACAAGGTTGGAATCTGAGGGACTTTGCGCCCGGACTACTACTCTTCTGCGCCTGCGAGGTGGCCAGGCTGCCGTATGATACGGTGAAGAATGAAGACATTATCAGAGTCAATACGGCCAACAACACCTTTACGCTATGCACGCCCGATCGTCAACGGGCGACTGCATACGCCAATATTGAAAAACTGAACCTCCAAGATCAAACCTACAACGTAACGTCGTACGTGGCGGCGCCCGAAGACTCGGTAAAAGGGGTCATTTACAACGCCTACGCGGGAGACTCGCCCGAAGCGGTTCGCCAAGGCTTCGGAAACCGAAACGAAGGAATAGAAGTTGTGGATGCCCGAAGGATCGGGAAATCCAGAACAATACAAATCACCTTTTTTGGAAAGAAGCTACCCAGCCAAGTAATCTATCAGTGCGGCGTCTTTCGGGTCCACCCCTTCAGGGAGCAACATGAGGTATGCTACAACTGCAGGAGAGTAGGACACCGGGCCGATGTCTGCTACAAACCTACAACGAACCTTTGCCGCCGCTGCGGAGAAAATCACTCGCCTCCACCTGAGGGAGAACAGCCAACCTGCCAACCCGTATGCATCGTCTGCAACGGGGGCCACAACACAGGCAGCCGGAACTGCAAATTCCGGCTGATCAACAAGAACAAACAAGGAACGCCCCATGGCAACCAGACACCCAAGCAAGGGGACAACGACTCATCACTACACGGACACCAGTCTAGGCCCAGGAAGAAGGAACACGGTGCTACCGGAAAAGGAGGAAGCCACAGCCGGAACAACTCCAGCTCCTTCCCGCCCCTGGGGAACCCTGCAGGGAAAGACAAGAGGAGCTCAAGCCGCGGACGCAGCGATAGCCGCTCCAATAAAAAGGTGAGCTGGCCAGCAGAGGCCTCCCAATCTATTGACGCTCGAGAGAAGGAGTTTCAGATCCAACTACAATCCCGAGACAGAGAAATTGCCAGCCTTAAAAAAGAGTTGGCTGACATTAAACGCCTGTTACAAGCGCATCAGGTACAGAATGCCACTGCGGCTAGAATGCCACCCACCGCGTCCCAGGATTCGACCAATAATGCGATGGAAACAGACGCTATTTGCCACACTCCCTCCAACGCGTCCCAGTCTTCAGCCCATAACGCGACGGACACAGACGCCAGAATAGCAACTAAAAGACCGCATCCTACAAAAGAAGGCGAGGAATCCAAAAGAAAGGCCGAGGCTTCGGAATCCGACACCCCGCAGCCGTCGAAAGCGCCTACCAAACTCAGGGCAGACATCAATACTCTGTCAGAGAGAACTAGCGCTATATCAACAGAACAAGCTACCTTCCAAGGCCTCGTTACTACCAAATTTGCAGAGATAGATATTCGCTTTGCAACACTAGAGGGACAGGTATCCCAAATAGCCACCTGCATGCAGCAAATAATGGATAGGCTTACAACTATCGAGGCCCGCCTGCCCCCCACCGTGGATCTGTCCACGACGCCACAACCATCTATAACCCAACATGGCACCACGCCAAAAATTTGAAATTTGGCAATGGAACTGCAGAGGCTTCCGCCGCAAGCGGGCCCACTTGCAGCTCCACATCCAACAAGCACCGTCTGTTCCAACCCCAGACGTGATTGCATTGCAAGAAGCTAGCGGCAGGGCTACACTGCCAGGCTATAAAGCATATCTGCCACCTCATTATGATACTAGTAACGCAGCCGGCTCCTTCACAGCCACTCTGGTGCATAGAAATATCACCGCAATTCAACATTTTATAAATGATTCGGAAGAAGATTACACCCTACTTGAAATAGTACCAAGGCAAAAAGGAGGCTCAAATCTCTTCATCCTTAATGTATACAACCCTCCCAGAAACAAAGGCAATGGACTCCCACACTTGTTGATAAACACAGTAAAGCTGGCTGCTAGGGCTCAACTATTAATTGTGGGAGACTTCAACGCTCAACACCCAGCATGGGGATATACCAAAGCAACTCCGAAAGGGAACCTGCTCTGGCAAATCATACAGTCACTAGGGCTCACAACGCTAAACAACCCGAGCGACCACACACGCATGGGTAACAGTGTATGTGTAGACACATCTCCAGACTTATCCCTCTCTAAAAACGTCAAGGACGCAAAGTGGGTCAACACCGGGCAAAACCTTGGCAGTGATCACTTCATCCTTAGCATCACGTTCCCCACGACAAAACTTAAAAACAAAGCAAAAGAAATACGAACCACGGATTGGGACAAGTTCAGGCAACTTCGCGACAAAACAGCTCCAAAGGAGATCTCTAACCTTAGCGACTGGGTTATCGCCCTGAATGAGGATGTCAGCTCCACTAGCGTTGTGGTGCCAGTTGAGAAGGAGGAGCAGATTGCAGACTCAAAACTGTTACACCTGTGGCAGGCACAAAAAGGCCTCCAAAAACGCTGGAAGCAGCAAAAACACAACAAGCGACTACGCAAAAAGATTGCTGAAATCGAGAGGCGAATCGAGGAACATACACTTACTCTCCAAACACAACAATGGAACCAAATATGTGAAAGCGTCAATGGACAGCTCGGAAATAAGAAGACATGGCATCTTCTAAGACACCTGCTCGATCCAGAACAAACACGTCCCGTGCAACAAAGTCAACTGTACAGACTCATACATAAATATGAGGGTACAACTGAAGACCTAATCAAAGAGCTAGCAGAACGTTATCTAAACACGGATGATAGTACCACACAACCAGACTACCGGGGGACTCCTAATCCAAATTTAGACGCAGACATCACAGACGCAGAGGTCTGGTACGCAATTGGAAAACTGCGGACAACATCTGCGGCAGGACCAGACAAAGTTACAAATAAGACTCTCAGGAACTTAGACGCAACGTCGATCGCGGCGGTTACAGACCTTATGAACAAATACTGGCATGCAGGCAACATACCACCAGAGTGGAAACACGCGAAAATCACTTTTATTCCTAAAGCGGGTAAGAAACTCAGCACTGAGAATCTACGGCCAATTTCATTAACTTCATGCCTAGGCAAACTCATGGAGCATGTCATCCTCAATAGGCTCCAAAACTATGCGGAGGACATGAACCTCCTACCTGAAACAATGTTAGGATTCAGGGCCCAACTATCTACCCAGGACATTCTCTTGCAGCTTAACAAGGACATAATTGAAGCTGACGAGGGAACAGGAACGAAAGCAATATTGGGTTTAGACCTTGTTAAAGCTTTCGACAACGTCACCCACAAAGCCATCTTGACAAACTTGTCAGAAATCAACCCCGGAGAAAGGACGTACACCTACATCCGATCCTTCCTCACTAACAGAACAGCAGTGATAACGGTCGGAACAATAGAGTCTGCCCCAATCAAACTAGGAAGTAAAGGAACGCCACAGGGCTCCGTCCTGTCCCCTTTCCTTTTTAACCTCTCCCTCATCAAAATTCCCCCCAAACTGGCACAAATACCAGACCTACATCACACGTTCTATGCAGATGACATCACACTTTGGGTAACCAAAGGATGCGAAGGCTACATAGAAGACACACTCCAAGCAGCAGTGGACATCATCGAGGCATGCGCATGGGATTCTGGCCTCACTTGTTCTGAGCAAAAATCTGAACTCTTCGTGATCCGTCGTAAACAAAGCGGTAGGCGTACCACGACATCCCCCCCGCAAATAAACGTCTATGTTAATGGACGATCTGTCAAAGAGGTACAGACCATGAGAATACTGGGGTTGTATTTACAAACAAATGGAAAAATACTGACACACTCACTAAGCTAAAACGCACGGTAGAAGCGACGGCGCGATTACTCCGCCGCATAGCTAACCGCAGACAAGGGGTGAGGGAAAGAGATTTATGCCGCCTAGTGCAGGCCTTTGCGCTGAGCAGGATACTCTATGCCACCCCTTATCTGAAATTTTCGAAAGCAGAAAAGGACAAATTGGATAGCATGATACGGCAGGCCTATAAGGCTGCGTTAGGACTCCCACTAAATGCCTCAACCGAAAGGCTTATGAGGTTAGGAATACATAACACCTACAATGAACTGAGAGAAGCCCATTTAATGGCTCAAACAGCGCGATTAGCCAATTCCAGAACTGGCAGGAGTATTCTTACCAGGCTCGGAATTAACTTTCAACCTACGAATAACGATGCTAAAGTAGACTTACCCCGCGCCTATAGGACGGCCCTACTAATCAAACCACTCCCCAAAAACATGCACCCCTTACACCATGAGGGTAGAAGACAAGCACGAGCCAAAGCCTTGTATAAGAAATACAGACAGTGTGCTACAACACTTTATGTAGATGCGGCAGAATACAAAAATACCAATGCCTTTGCAGTTGTGGTTGTGAACGAGAATGGTGACCACATCGTCTCGGCGACAATCAAAACGAAATCCTCTGAAACGGCAGAAGAGGCGGCTATAGCCCTCGCCCTAGCACATACCCAAGGGAGCATCATCCTCAGCGATTCCAAAATGGGTATCAATAATTTCGCTAAAGGGCGAATTACAAACACCTCCCTTAGAATCCTTAACGCAACCAAATTCTCACCAAATTATTCCGAATTGATATGGGTCCCAGCCCATTCGGGGAATCCGGGGAACGAGGCAGCCCACAATAAAGCCCGAGGTTTCGTCGACCGGGCAGTGGATGAGTCTGGCTCCCTGAATTTCACGAAGGACTCAATGATCACATATCATGATCTCACCAATCATTTTAAACTAGAGAGGAGAATTTTCCCCCCTCCAGACAAAAGCCTTACTAAAGAACAAGAGGTTACGTGGCGTCGTCTACAGACGAGATCGATACGCACCCCATCACTCCTCGCGCACATTTATCCAGATCTTTACAACCCAAACTGCCAACACTGTGGCCAACGTGCTACCTACGATCACATCCTGTGGGACTGCAAAATAGAGCCACCTCCGGGTGATCTAGTTACAGCCCCTTCTCTCGAGCGGTGGGAGACCGTGCTGGCTAGCTCTGACCCCAGAACGCAAGTTTTGGCGGTGGAGTGGGCTGACAAAGTCGTCGAGGGCTATGTACTCTCGACCACTTAACGCGACTTCTTGCCAAGCTCTTCCCGGCGAATAAAATGTTTTACAATCAAAGAATGACTTCGCACAATCACTTAATTTGGGATTGTCAGGATTATCCTGGGGCTAAATCACAAAGCATCCCAGACCTTGACACCTGGGAAAAGCTGATCAGGAGTCACTATCCGGATCAGCAAAGGCTCATCATCCGTCAGGCAGAGGCAGCTTACTACAAGATCCTCTCCGCGGTCTCCGTGGCTGAGAGCCGGCCGGGAGGCACCCCCTCCTAATTGCTGCGCCCAGACCGTGAGGCCCCATGATGACGGAAATAAAGTTCATTCATTCATTCAATCAATCAATATAAAGCGTCTTGAACAAAGTAAAATAACGGACTGGGACAAATTTAGAGACTTAAGAAAAAAACAAAGAGTAATTGAAAACCTCGGGAACTCGGTGGAGTCACTAAAAAGAGATACTAAAGCTACCATCGCTAAAATGGCCATAGAAAAAGAGAGACAATTAAGTCACTGAATTTTGTTTAATTTACCGAATGGAGTATTTATTCCACCAGCCTACTACTTTTTAAGAAGAACTTCTTGTTGGGCGAGTTGATGCATACTGTTGTAGGTACGAATTGCGCACAAAGGACACGTCTTTTGTGCGCAATTCGTACCTACAACTACTACTTTTGGTCCCGTTTTTACGGCTTCAATTTTTTTTTCAGAATCTTTACCCCGCGTATTTATCCCCCCCCTCTTTTGGAAAATATTTTGGAAGATCTTTTGGAAAAGAAGTGCGTTGATTATGCGAGTAAATACTGTATATCGACAAAGCTTCAGTGCACTCTTTTTTTTTCATGTAATGAACTTGTCGGAAAAATACATGATTTTGAAAATGCCAGTTCTGCCGTTCAACCGCTCCTGTGTGCCACAATAGTTACAAATATTGGGTTCGAAATTATTCGAAGAACAATACCGTGCTCTTCGCATTCGCCGCTATTCGCACAAGCCTAGTACTGAGGGTATCGTTGTAGAGAGCACTGTAGTACGCGGCTACGCTACTACAGGACAACGTGCCCACGTGAATGAGACTACAAGCTGCCCTGATCGACTAAGCGGCTCCCTTAGCGGATCAAAAGATGCTGATAGTCAGATGACGAAGACGATGCAGGCTTAGAAAATTATAGCATCAGCGCGTGCCTCCGAAATCTAGCTAAAGGGATATGAGCAGATGTTGGTAAGGTGAAAATCAAAGGTCCGCTAAAGAAGTGGTTCGCTTAAGCACTGGCAACCTCGTTCAGAAGCGACCGTCTTTGGATTGAAATAAAGCTGAATGAACAAAGAGGATGCAGTGAGCGGCCGCAACGTGCCGCGTGCATTTTCGTCGTTGTCGCCCGCTGCAGCGCGTGATTCCTCTAGGCGGGCCGCCCAAGCTGAGCCGTAATGCTTCGCGACCTTCTCAGGCTCGTGTTTTTGCCGGCTGTTCGTCGGTGTTGAGGACTGCTTTCTTGGACCCCGGACCGGCACCACACCATTCCGAATGAGTACGCGGAAGCTGTAAGTGCCCCTCCCTCTCTCGGGCTTCTTCCTCAGCCTCCAGCACTGGGAGGCCATGGGCCGGGCAGAGAGCCGCGACAGGCGGAGCCGTGTGGTCGTACTATACCTGGCCAGCCGCGTACGGCTTTCATGAAGCTCTTTTGGCTGCGCCCTACGTTGACACGTTGGTTCCGCCGCCCTGACAAGGACCGGCGCGTGAAATTACAGTAGGCTTAAAGGCCATGCAAAAACTGCAGGCTACAAAAGGCAGCGTTTCTTGTCACCATATGGCGAAGCGTCTGCGTTCAGGATGCGTTTCTTTCCCCTCCTCACCCTAGGCCGGCGTGGATCTCTAACCGGCACGAAAGTCGTACTTCTCAGGATGCGCAATAGGCGGGAATGGAAGCCGCCTTTCTTTTCGATTTTATTTTTTGACTCGTATAGCCTGCTCTTTTTTCCCTCCTCCTCGTAAGCCGCATATTCGACGACAGCGGATGCTGTGTGGTGACGACATATCTGTTCATACTTTTCTTGCGCCGCACGCACTCCTTGACCCAGTGAGTTATGCAAAGAAGGTGAGCACTGGCCCTCACATTGAACGTAGCTCATTCAATGAGTGCATTTATAATGAATCCTTTATGAATTTTGAGATGTTTGACTGACATTGTGGGCTACGCGACCTGCCGTATTGGAGAGCTCAAAATAAATTTCTACCATCTGGGGATATTAGCGTGCACCGAAATCTCATGTACAGGGGAGCGTTTCTGTATTTATTCATCGAAATGCGGCCTCCGCGGCCGAGAATCTAGCCCATGACTTTTATTTTCTGCGTGGGCTATACGGAGCTCCTGGCCGCTCCTGATGTCGGCCTGCCCAAGCGTGAGGGTCTTCTGAGTCCAGTGAGGCGCCGTCTTTGTACGTGCTAACGTGCCTTAGAAAAGTTTTCACGAATTCCATGTCTAGTGCGACTCGAAGTTGCGAATTGAGACAACCCTTTAGTTCATCACGCTGGAACGCTCAGAGCCGCAGCGAAGACCTCCCAGCTGGGCAAGTTCAGTGCAACCTCGCACGCACATATAGTGATTGCGGCCGTATACGCGCCAGAACGGAGATGGCGTACGGGGCGCGTTTCTAATACGGGAAACCTGGTTCGCTCTGTGTAGCGCGCTGACCTGAACCGGGACTGAGGGGTCGGGTTTCATTTAGCAGGCGCTCTCAAGTTATGAACTGCAGCTTGTCTATATCCCTCGGAAGGAAAGTATGTAACAGTTGTAGCTTGCCGGACTTGGGGGGGGGGGGGGGGCAAAACTCGGAGGCTAACGAAGAGGCTTGAAATTGCACTGAGGACAACGCCATGGCAAGGAAACGAGCCATGGCAAGGAAAATAACAGTGGCTGTAATGTTGACAGGCAGAGAGAGAGCAGAATAAGGCAGGGAACATTAATTACAGTATGCAATGAGGAGAACGGATAACCGGTGGTCTGTTGGGAAAGGGGAAAAGTCAAGAGGGGAGGTGAGGTTAGAAACCTCGAGAGGGGGAGGCTGGCTGGACAGGCCTACTCGGAGATCACTGAGAGAGGACTCAGTTCTGCGGTGGACGCGTAACCTGGCTAATGATGGTGTTATCACAATCACAGGGACCCCTGTGGGCGTCTGTGCCTCTCGACTGCGCACGTCTACACATGCGAAAGTCGCGAGGTGCATGAATGGCATTGAAGAAACTGCAGAAGCACACTGGCCGTTTCAGAAAATTCAGTTCTTTTTTTTTAATGGCTGCAGATTGACGCGTACTGAGCGTCCTTTCACGTTTAACCAGCACTGTGCAAGGAACAGGACTGCACACAACCTTCCATCGTGACTAAAGCACTAAAGCCTCCAGGACGCGCGATTGGCGATCCAGCTGCGTACGCGTGATCTGTGCCAACGTACGTGTGATTCAACTGGAAGACGATTGAGAATGCCAAGCCGACTTTCAGCTTTCACAATTAAGTGTAGTTTGGAGCCAGCGGCAGAGGACGGAACCCGGCGCTTTGGTTGTTGATCGCGCGTCCTGGAGACTTTTGTCCCCAGTTGTAGTACCTGGCGAAATCGGAATGTCCCATGGGCTCGGAATGCCCACGCTGGGAAACTAGTCGCCTCGAAGCGAAAGCAAAGCGCGGACGCTCTTGGCGTTCCTGTTGATGAGCACGGATTATGCCGCTTAGTTCTGATGCCTTCGCTGTTTGCTAATGGCTGACATTGTCTTCTTATTTCTTTTTCAGTCACGCGAAATCACTCCTCAGTGAGTCTTCCGAGGATGACTTCATTTCTTCTCTCTACGACGACGACGACGACGACGGGGGGGAAGAGAGCCTGTGAGCATACAGGGCTGGGGGGGATTTTTCAATAGGATGTCTGTTGAGCTCCGAAAACGCTCTCCTTTAGCAGGAAGCAAAGAAGGAAAAAGAATGTAAAGAAAAAAGGAGGAAAGGAAGGGAAAAATAGCTGGCACATCTAGAGGCGACGAACGTTGGGACGCTGCTGCTGGCATTGTTCTCGACAACAATCACATTGTCACCCGTTTTTGCTTTTGGCGCGTTAATATTCTATTCTCAGCCGCGGCAACGCATTTCTGCGATAGTGAGGTCTGTTTACTTTCGGCGGCTCTTGTACTGCGGTCGCCGCGATTCCCAGAGCCGGCGTTCTAGAGAGGTAAAAAAATGTTTTGTTTCGCCTGGCGAGCTTCGTTAAATTGACACGTATTACAGGAAAAGATGCGAAATGCGCTTCAATGTTTGCGGAATCATGGTCAAGCGCAACGTGCACAAACAGGATACATTCATAACGCTAACATCCGAAACATTTTTACCTCCGACATTCGAAACGTTTTGATGAGAAGGGACCGGAGGAACGAGGCACGCCGTTTCAAGAACACTCGCAGCTTTCCAGGGAGCGGGAAATCTAGGAAGACAATCCTGTAAGCGACCCGAGAAAGAGTTATTTTCCGCGGCCCTGCAGCGCGTGTGGCTCGAGGTGGATGGAATTTTTCGCACTTCTCACTGAAAGTTCCAGATTAGTGTGCAGTGCTCTCTGATGGACAGTTTTTATTTTTGAAGAAACATTATTCACGTGACAATTGTTTAGCGCAGCCACAAAGCGCAACAATAAAGCAGTGGAAATATTGAAGTTGTAATCAATAACCTGTCGTAACTATCACCTATTCCCTACGCTTACTGGACGCTTTAGGCATTATATACAAAATGCCCTGTCATGGTTACCTGTATTTGCTGATAACGGGTGCTGAAAGCAAAGAAATTTCTTGAAGCACTGAGGAAGGCATTACTAGCCCTGGATACGAGGAATCCATGGCCTCTTTTTTGCCAGTGTGGGTTATCTACAAAAAAAAATCAAGTCATCGTGGATAGCGACTAGATTGACTGAAGTAGTGACCGAGAAACTTAAGTGTTGCTTTGTTTCTAGTTTCTTGCTTTTAGGCTAAATGGTTTGCTTGAGCTACTGGCCGGTGATAAGTGATTAAGACTGAGAATATAGCACGCCTCGCAAGTCCTCCGGAAAGCATGCTTATTTGCAGTTTTCTTTCCTTACCCTTAACGACTCAGTAAATTTTACTGCTGGTTTTATTCTCACAGAAAGGCATATGTTCGTATATCTTTACCAGGGGACATTCAGGTTAGTTGGTAAGATAAATTAAGTCTTTGCTCACACGTTTGCCACTTAATGCACTGTCACTAAATGCACGTTTAACAAAGGTACATGTAGAGGTTAGCTGGAGGCAGGGTCTTCAAGAGGTTCACAGAAGTATCAAGACACACTAGTGGACGTTTGACCGGTCTGCCTATCAGCATGTTACGTTCCCAATTGACTGCACGCAACTGATTGTTTTCACAAGTCTGCACCTAACGTGAACTAAGCCATTCATAACTGCAGTGACAACTAAAATTTGCCACGACTATGTAAACATTTTCCAACAAGCAATTGTCTTGCGAGCTTATCTCGCTAGCAAATAGATAACTAGGTGGCACCGGAGATGGCTATAGCGATCGTGAAATAGTGTACGCCTTACACGCCGGCGTCTTGATGAAAGGCAGAAAGCGACGCATTATACACGTGCATGCTTCTCAATATCGAATAGATAGAAGGCCCGCTAAAGGAACTGCTTTGACCAAGATGGCGGCCGGTGTTGGTTGTTTTTTTTTACAATAAGTGCAGGCGCGGCAGGCAAGTGAATGAACAGGACACGAAAAACACAGAGCACTGCGTCAGTCTCTCACTCGGGCGCGCTGCTGAAGAAATCAGGAATATGGGGGTCACTAAGAACGAGAATTGATTAACGGTGATGTAAAAATACGGCTCAAGCCTATTAAAATAGGCCCTGTTGGACCCAACTCTTGTTTTGGCCTCTGTCAGCGCCTTAACTCTGTGATGTACTCGGCCATCTGTCATTATCGTAATGCGTGAATGTGCAAAACAGGCTAGGTGAAGCACCCGCTTGTATACCAGTGACTGGCAGGAATTTGGGCTATTATTAAATGAATCGTGAATGAGAATAGCGCGAAAGCACAGGGAAATAATAAGGTTTGAGTGAAGATATCAAAGCGACCGCACTGATTAATACTAAAGCGAGCTTCCTTGCTCGCTTGCGCCAATGGACTCTCTCTTTATACTTGAAATAAATCCCTTTTCCGTGATTATCAAAAGGCGTGTGCAATTTTTTTTAGTTAAAGCTTTACAAAATTTTATCACCTGAAAGTAGCGATTCGCTTTGCTCGACAGCAGCAAGACATTTTACTGTAGTGGATAGTGTCTGACTGTGACTACAGGCTTGGGAGAGACAGAGCCTACGTGTTGCCTGTAGAGATAGTTGGAGAGAGCAGTATTCATCTAAAAAGAGTTTCTTTTTGTGAGTGCTGCTGCACGGTGCTGGAGCTATTATTGAGTAAAACAATTTCCGGAAGCTTCCCACGCTGCAGCTTTGTAGCGACTGCAGGGACGCGGAAAAGTATTTCAAGACTTTTGCAAACTTCTTGAGAAACGGGCATCAGAAGTTAATTAGTGCGCCTACGTCCTTTTGGGTTGTTTTTATCCTGATGTAACCGTACATCGATGTTTGATCGCAACGCACGCTGTTCCTTATTTGGGTAGGAAAAACTAAGTAAACAGAACTTCACACATTCATAGTGGCGTTGAGAAACCCTGCCTCCCGGGGAGGTATTTGTTGATAGACTGGAAGCCGAGACAGATTTTCGTCTCCACCTTCTTTTAATTAAGTTCCCTTTCGTAAGTAAATTCAGCCGATTCCATTTATTATTTTAATAGTCATAAAAAGTGCTCCTTTTATATCTGCCTTGCTGCTTTACGAAAAGTGCTGTCAAGGGTGGCACTTGATGCGACTGAGGCCCGTATTCTGGAAGTAAGCGGACATGCATAGTTCTTTTCGCGCCGATTGGTTGGAGCCCAAGTGCGGTGGTGTTAGCTGCGTGTCGACAACTTAGCCCTATTTCGGCTGAAACCGCACCTACTATTGCACCAAAAATAGTGCGGAAGTAAATGAGAGGAACAAGTGCAAAAATAAATTTAGCAAGACGTGCTATAAATACTTACTGCATATAAAGAGCGTTTAAAAGCAGAAATGGTGGGCTGCGTTTTATTTATAGGTGACGAGAGTTTTACGCAACTAACGCGACCCGAGACAGCGGCGACGGCGACGTTGGCCGTATTTTTTTTTTTTGAGCAACGGATTATGTCTCTTTTAAGTCACGCCAATTTGGACATTTTCAATATGTGAACACATGAAAAATACGGGCACTGAACAGGAATGCGAGCAGTCGCATTGTTTGCAGCATTTTTTTTTGCCGCCGCTATAAGGGCTGAATTTTTCCTGCGTCTGGTCTGGCATTTCGAAGAACCAAATGGTTATCTGAAGAAGCTCCGCAGAATGCGTGTTCTGAGAGTCACCTCACGGCTCAGTGATCTCGTTTCAATCCGTAATAAGTGGAACCTGTCGACAAAGTGAACGCCCCCCCCCCCCCCCCCCCGCACACACACACTTCATGCTTTATACTTACTCTGGGCAGGGAAACGGGCCCCCATTTCCTTTCTGACTTCCTTCGAGCGCAAACCGGACTGCCGTACAATAATAATAATAATTGGTTTTTTGAGGAAAGGAAATGGCGCAGTATCTGTCTCATATATTTTTGGACACCTGAACCGCGCCGTAAGGGAAGGGAAAGAATATCGATATTCAGTTCATTAATGCGAATATGTAAGTAGTGGCGACTTTTCAGCTGCAGCGCAAAAGCAGTCGAAGCGCTCGCGATCGTTGAAATCCACTTAGCAGCACGTTCGACTGCAGCACAAATTTCCGGGCAAGAACAACTTCAGCTTTCTCGGGCAAAAATTTTGAAAATTGGAAAATTTTAAGGCACTGTTACGGAAATTGAAGGTAATGGCCCATTAATATGATATGCAGCAAAATCTTTCTTTTAAAGTGTTTCCAGCGATCGCATCGAACAGTTAAGACTGCCATTGAAAACCCATGGGGAATGCTTTTGAAGATAGCAAAAACGTGATAGAAAAAAAAATGTGCAGATATGTGATTGTTACAGCGAAGTATTACATTATATGAAAAAATAGCGTTCATGACGGTTTTCCGCTCAAAAATGTTTTTGTCCAGAATAGCTGGGTATGTGTAAGGAAAGGCGTATTTGCACACGTCAGATGCGAGTCAAAAGTCTCCGTTTTGTATTTGGAAGAACGGCGAAGATGTAGGGAGGCTGCTGGTTCGAAAGAAAACTAAAGGTATGATTGATGGTTGAGTGCAGGTCTGGTCATCGGCGACGCGGACTATCCCAAAGCCTTCCTCATTGCTGGCCTAGCTGCCACCCTGCTTGTCCTAGCCCTCGTGGCCATCGTCTGGAAAAAAGTGGAGAAACCGGAGCCCGTGCATGAGCCGTCAGGTGAGGCAGTCCGAGATGATGTGCTCCTGCAGTGACACGCTATCGACCTTCACTGAAAAAGAAACGGGAAGCGAAGGATGACAACAAGAACACTGCACGTACACGACTCAACTCTATAGCCGAGTGCGCACGGAAAGGCCTAACAAGTGTTCAAACAGGACCTGGAATTACTGGCGTTGTCTCTTGTGTGAAACTCATTCAAGATCCCCTCGTTTTTCCTCTCCTAGTTCTTCGCTCTCGTTACAAGGTTTAAGTCCTATTCGAAGCGGTTTCCTGTTTAGCTGACGCATCCGTTTGCTGAAAACCTGTGCCATCATCGAAGACTATTTCATGATTTTAAACAAGGATAGTGCTGACTCCACCGGTTTCTTCATGCACACTCAAAGCACAGATCGCCTGTCACAAGCCAAATCCAGCAGTTATGTTTTTTGATGCTTTCTTCAGTCTGCACCTCATTGATGGCAGCATTTCATGTTATGTGACAGCACTCTTGTTAAAACCTGTTATGTGAGCGTTTTTGGAATTTGAAACATGAATGTGCGGGCGTGTTCTAAAGGGAAATATGCTGGAACTTTTCTCTTCGCTAACGGACCTCTGATTGCTGCGCCGGCGAATGCTATGGCTTGCCCCTTAAATCAGATGTCCATCACTTCAAAGCAGTAAAAATTAATTGTAACTAAGCGGTGCGTTTTTTTTGTCAAATTAATTTGCGACCTAGCTGTATGTATTAACCAAATCAGTTCCCTATACATGGACTTTATAATGCCCAGAAACTGAAAACGCCGGATTGAAGTTTCGAACTTCCAAGATTTAATCACTAATGGTCCTTTCATTTCCGAAATGAAAACAAAAAACTAGAGATTTATTAGGAAAAAGATGATTACGGCGTAATTACATTTTGCTAATTTTCGTTGTTTATGACTGCCCCAGGGTAATAAAACTGTGCGCAAGTACACGGGCGCTTGCAGGAAATCAAGGGCGAAATTCGAAACAGCTCCATCAGATATGGAGCGTTACGACGACACAAGTTTTAGGCCGTTTTTCCTTTAGGATTAGGGCTTGCATGAATTTTTCCTCCTTCTGCTGCACGCTTTGATAGATATATCACGAAAAGGCCGTTTATGCAGATATGCTACCAAGATCCTCGAGCGGAAATGAAAATTTTCATTCCTACGAACACCCTAGCTACTTAGTCGTGCCGCTCATGATTAAAGAGGCGGGAACCCGTCCATGTTTTCACAATGATCGACGTCATTAAATGCTTTCACTTAACCAGCTCCTCGTTGCTCGCAATTATCCTCAGCTTTTGTGTTTACACTGATCAGAGTAGATTGCGCAGACTGCAGGTTTGTTCAGGAAGTCCTTGCCACGTCACGCGATTGAGGAGCGATATGAGGCTTCAGGTGTGAAAGGCAAGTGCGAACACTGTCGAAAACTAATGATGCGCACCGCTTTAAGAGTGCTGGACTGCGCAGGTGTGAATTCAAACGGGCGCACAAGAACGACAGCGAGCTTAAGCGTACGTCGATCGGAACGTTGCACTAACCGTTTTTACAGAGCATGCCTGTGTAACCACAGTTTGATAGATGTCCCTGTCTAAGCCTCTACATTCCTTTTGTGGTTTTTACGAGAAGGAAAATGACCGCGAATACCGCGGCTCCTGCATTCGTGTTCTCTCTTTGCAGTCCTTATATGGTTGATATAGTTGGCTCAGTCGAGTGAGATCGTGATGAGGAACAAACTGCAGCGACAAGTTTAATGACATGATAAATACCTGAACGAATCCGCATAATTTAAGATGAAAGGCTCTTCATACTCTCGCCTAAATGATCATTGTCTTGAATCGTACCCCCAAAATAAGAACAGGAAACTAATAAGGATGGGGGCGCCTCAGTGCGGTGCTAGCGTGTCGCTATAAGAATACGCGCCTTGCTCTGCCCGAGACAGGCTCTCTTGTCGTAACGTTGGCATCGCGCGGGAGCGCCCTTACTCATTCGAGTTTCCCTGTCGGTCTCCATATTTAGATTTTTCTTCTTTGATCTACCTGGATGTCCCAAACGAGTTTTCTCTGCGCAGGTGTCATCGTTCCCCAATGAAGAACCCACTGCAACACCGAGGTTAGTGCAGCTTTAAAAGAGATAACTTCCTTCTTCTTGCTTTGAATTAGGAGTTCTCGAGGCTGACGTCTCTCTGTCGCTGCTTTCAGTGTTTTGTTGGTCACCATGGGGGCTTCCACGCGGTGACTGGGCGCGCAGCACAACCCGCGGTGCCCCGAACCAAGCAGTTCGTGATGCCCCGGAAAGCGAGCTTTCGCCGGAGAGCCGACCACCGAGTTCTCCATGATGGAAATCGCTGACGTCAACTTGGACTCCCTCCGCTCCAAAAGGCCGCTTGCGGAAACCGTTCCACCGGCTGAGCCTGAAGTCAACGAGCCATTTCGGCTGGAGCCGTTCACCGTTCACTGGAGGTCGGCTCTGGGACGGAAGGACGCTGCTCTGGACACGAAGCGCCCAGGGTTCTGGCTCGGCGCTAACGGCACCTTGTCGGTCACTCCAAATTTAGTTCGCAGGTTCATGGGCAGGCGGGGACCACCTGTAGTTTCCACGACTCTGGCAGCGGTGCCTAGTAGTGGAGTCGTTGGAATTAGCAACATCAACATCAACGCTATCAGGCCTGAAAGAAACACTTCATACCGGAGCGCCGATAACAGTAGTGCCGGCGTAGATGCAGGCGACAGGGTGACTAGCACTGCCGACAGTGTCAACACGAGTGCAGGCGGCGTAGACCTCAGCTCCTCGTCCGAAGGGGCTGCTGTGCCGTTCATCAAGTGGGAAGGGGCACCGGAAGTTCCCGATAACAAGTCGCAGACCTCGAAGGTCGGAATTTTCACAGGTGCCGTCGCACATCCAGCTGGTCTCGTCCGAGGAAAGTCAGACGTCATCCCTGACACCACCGAGCAAAGTTTGGAGATGGTGAGCGACATCCACGACCTCTTCAATCTGAGCGGCGACAATCAGAGCGGAGCTGCGCACAACAAGGAAAAGGAGGACTCGAGCTTGTTCGGCTCGCCATCGTCTAGTTCCACCAGCGAAACCACGCATGGGGTCGGCTCACAGCCAACTGTCAGCGCTAACAGGCTCCAGGACAAAGCGGCTGGAGACATCGAGCGTACATTCAGATCCAGCCCGGGCGCAGGCGCTGTCTCATCGCTGGAGGGATTGAGCCATTCCACGGAGCACGCAGTGTCCGCTGCAGCCGGTGAGGTTGGAAGACTTAATGAGAGTATGCCGGCGAATGGTACTCCATCAATATTTACAGAGCTTACGGGAGAGGAAATAGCGGCTGTCAAGAATAACAGCGAGAACCTCGAGCCACGTTTAAAGGGGACGCTTTCCAGTGAGCCCGCGGCACACACGTTCAATGTGAGTGAAGTACCGACGTCAGGCGTTTCGGCTGCTGCAGAGAGAACCTTTGTAAGGTTAAATGAAAGTAACGTTCTGGCACATTTTTCGAACAAACCGAGCATTTCTTACGAAAGCGGAGCACCGTTTACGACGTCTTCATTGTCAAGGGAATTTGGGGCAGGAAGCCTAAGTATGCCTGCTGGCGGATTCTCCCCACGAAGTGTAATATCCAATGCTGACATAAATTTGCCAGCTTTCTCAACAAGTGGAACCGTGAGAAAAGTATACAAGAACATTGCTGAAAGTGAAGCAACTCCAAGGTCCGGCAGGGCAACTTCTAGCAACATCAGTTCGGCAAACCTCGAGTCACAATCCAGTACAGTTACGAAAGGACGTGAACCTAAAGTACCGCCTGCGCCATCGACTGGTGAAAAAAATCGAGATCGCGCTATTCTTGATATAGGTAACTTTTCTTCTGGAGGTGAAAGTGCACTCAAACCATCTACCGAACGCCTTGGTGGTGCGGAATCCACTACTGCACGAATCAACAACGAAACTTCTGCATCGGCAGGGAATGGAGCTTCACTATTCGGCAAGGCCACTGAACGTACGGAGGATTATGTGCCATATCAGAATTACAGCCAGTTCCCTCCAGGCATGTTAAGTAACGCAACCGTCGGTGCCTTGAAGAACGACTCAAACGTAGCTCCGAACAAATATAGCTTGCTCTCGGTCTCCTCAACTTCAATCACGAATGCCGAAAGCCCCCTTTCGTCAACTCATGGAACGGAGTCAAACGTAAAGAATGACGGCGGTCTATTGGTCGTCGGAAAAGTGCCTGAAGGCGCCGATAAGGTGAATGTTTCGGCACTAACTGTCTTCCCAAAAGGAGCAGGAGAGACTTCGTCTCGCCCTACAAGTGCCGCAAACGACTCGTCCAGCGTAGCTAAAGCCATAAACGGTACGAAGCTTGAAGAGGGGACAGAAACGCCCAGTGACCAGAATAACGTGACGCACGACTACTTCACAGTTTGGCCGTTTGCCGCGACGGAAGGTGTAAATGAAGGTAAAGCCCGGTCCGAACAAAAAGCGACAGAAGAGCATAGCCTCAAACATGCTGCTCAAGGCAGTGTACCTGGTGGCAGTGGTAAACCAGAGGAATCGAATGGTACATCTTCTGGTATCAGTTCCGAAATTGCTGAGATATTCCCATCTGGAAGCACTCACACACCGCACGATTTATTAGACGCCAAATCATCGGCTGAAATAAGGCCAACGGGTGACACGCGTGAAGTTGGCCTGAGTAAAGGTTACAGTATGGGCAGTAGTGGCCAGGATGGTAATGAAACCCAAGAAGCCGCCGTGAGTTCTAAAGCAGACATTTCGTCGCGAAGGTCAACTCACTCCCCTGGAGAGACGGACGAAACTACGGTGGCCCAAATAAGCACTCTTCGCACTAGGCGCAAGATCCGTATGTCGAGGCGAGGTCGATATCGTCGCCGATCCACCGCGACAGCAACCACTGTAGATGCGACGACTACATCTCAAAGTACCGTGGAGACTACTGAGCATGCTCAGAACAGGTACCCATCGAGGAAGCGTTTGAAAAAGAAACGCCACACGAGGCCTACGTCTGCAGCAAAACTGTCCTCCGAGTTTGCGAGCGCTGACGCAAGCAAGGCCTACTTGAACTCGACACCATCGACTGAAAGGGCGTTTAACGCATCAGACGTGGCCGGTGAAGAAGCTGCACGTAACACGACAGAAAACGAGACTGGCGGTGCCACAGGCTCGTACAAGCAAAACATAAAGGCCGTTGCTGTCACCCATCGGCATGATCCTCACAAAAAACAAAATGTTTCCGTAAGGGCAAGTCAAGGAACAATGACACCCAGCAGAAGCGCCCGCAGCCAGGCGGGAACAGACGACGCTACAAACGACTTAGGACTGTTTTCCGATCAGACGAATGATACTGATGCTTTGGATGGCACTTATCAACACGCCGGAATGAACCTCTGGGAGATACCAAATAGCGCGTCCGGACTGCAGAAGGAGCACCCTAGCCATAAACGGAAAGCACGGCCTCGCGATAGCCGTAGACTGCCTCCTAAGGCAATGCCAAAGCACATCGCTTTAACCAGGCTGCCATATACGGTGCCCATCGAATGGACTGCCGAACGAAAGCGCTCAGTACGCACGTTGCCTTCCACTTCGACATTGAATCCTTCGAACACGTCTGCTCTATTGCCTAATCTGACAGAAGGCTCCTGGTCTGCTTCACCCGCGAAGAGGGAAAGGGACGAAAGTCCTGAGCCCGTAAACGAAACACAAGAAGCCCCGAACACTTCGGCGGCGTTCGCGCCAACTATCAAAACTTTTAACAATGGTCTGAGCGTCGTGGGGGTGAACATTACTGAAGTGTTCAGTGAGGATGCATCGGCCAGCTCTGAGCCCGCTATAAAGGACGCCCAACCAACATCACGCGAGTCATCAGGCGAACAAACAAATGACAGCGCCACTACAGTAGGCAAGTTTGCAAGCAACGACAGCAGCGAAATCTCTCAGAGCCCCGTACCCACTGAGCCTTCGACCACTCCTCCCACCCTGGTTCCATTCGACGATTCTGTTCCAGTTGTGCGTTGCGGGACTGCAGACTGTATGGAGGAAGGTAAGTACCGACTCAAAAGCGCTTGTGATAAAAGCGGTAAATGTGCAGAGCGGCTGCTTTCCTCAGCATGGTTCTGTTTTGACAGTCATGGAAAGCGTAGAGAATGAGCAAAATATAAAGCTTAGAGATGGCCATTGTTTGGAGCCTGCTTACGCGGTCACACCTGCTCACAAGTGGCCAGATTTACAGGAGCTGCAGCCCACTTTTATAGTGAAACAAAATATATAAACGTACGTGAACTTTCAGAACGTTACCGAATCCTTCGACGTAAATAAAATCAACCGCCAAATGAGCATTAGACTGTTTCTACCGCTGTCTAAAGTAACAACCAAGAAAGGAGGGGTGCAATAGAAAAGATGAGAGGATCACTGGACACAGATGTATCGCGGGTTAAATAAATGAAATGCGGCGAATCAGTATAAACGAGTACTTATGAGAGAATCCTCTGTCTGATTTTCAGGTGGTCGACTCCACGCGTTCACGGATCTCTCCCAAAAGCCCTGTACAAATTTCTACGAGTTCTCTTGCAGTGGATGGGTTCGTACTCATCCCTATCCCTCAAACAGAAGAAAGATTTCGGTGGATGATCTGATTGTACAGGTGACAGAGCAGAAGACGATGGAGTACATCTACGGTAAGACGGCGCATTTTCCTCAGGGACCAGCTCCCCTTACCTGCCACCTACCCTTTCCACAGAAAATGCCCTCGACCACGCTACGTACACGGACCCACTGCTTCACAACCTTGTGAAACTTTTTCAAGGCTGCAGCGATAAAAGTAAGCGCAGAAAAAGGCTATCCATACAACTGCATTGTAAAATGTATGCCTTTCTGTGGGTCTAACGGCGCTCCAGCAGGAAGCACGATGCCTTTTCGTGAACTCGGCTTTCGCGATGCCTTTTCCTGTGTGTTCGAGAAGACTACTTTTCATGTGCTTTTCATTTTCTAACTGCCTTGCCTCTAAATATGTAATTTTGCGGCTTTTATTTGCTTTTTTTTGATTTTGCCTCTTCCCTCTGCAGTGCCATGGCGCCTGAGAGTACGAGAAATAAATAAATAAATAAATTAATAAATAAATAAAAACTAAACTTATCAAAGCTAATCGCAAAAGGAAGACGTCGCTACGGGCTTGCGCTTGAAATCGAACCGTTTACTGCCAGCCTGCTTCATTCCTTTTCTCTCGCTGTCCTATCTGTATTCTTGAAGGTTTTCTTATGAAGAACCCAGCCTTAGCGTTGCAAACAGCGCTAGATGACGTTCGGCTAACCGACTGGCCTTACGACGAGGAACCGATGGACTTGGAAATACCCGAAGTTATGGCGTTTGCTGCCCGAAAGCTGGCGGTGCACCCTTTCTTTGCTCCGTCCCTGGAGACCGACTCAACCACCGGGTCCGGTTGGATATTTGTGGTACGTTTCGTCCGAGCACGGTTCAACGTGCACTACTGAGGCGCAGATTCTTGACCAGCATTGTGGGAATCACATAGAAATTAAAAGATGGAGCTCATGGCTTTCGGCACAGACGCCCCGGCTTCAACGAGCCTGAGCGCTCTGGAAGCGCTGATTGATACCACGAAATTGTCAAGCGACAGTTAAGGCATACCATGGTCAGGTATGGTTCTTCGCATTTACAGCTTGTCGTTAGGCTGCGCTGTGTCGAAAGCCATGCGCTCCGTCGTTCGCATTTTCAAAAATTCTGCCTGCACATTAGCTCTTTGCGAAAGTTTGCTTTGTGTTTATTTATTTGCTCCTAGCTTAAGGAACCAAGACCGGTGGTAGCAGAAGACGCCTACCTCGCCGGTGACGTTGCCTCCAAGTACCAAAAGCATGTAACCAAGTCTATGTCGCTCGTGAACAGCGACAAAAACATACAGGCGCTCTCCGAGCCTGTCCTCGACGTAGATCAAGAGGTGTACAAGGTATGTTACCTTTCTCGCGACTTCCCGCTGCTGACGTTTAAGGCACTGGCGTTGCGAACCTGCAGTTTGTGGAGAAGAACCGCCGCTTTACCGACTACACAAAGGAGCATCACCGCAAGGGCCTGCAACACCTCGACAAGCGGAGAGAGGTCTGTTCTGTTGCGCTCACGAGAAGACTATTTTTTTGTTTCTTGAGCTGAAACTAACATAAGGCATCTCGCAGTTCGACGTTGGATCGTTTCTCAGCACGTTGCTGGACGGGATAGCGGTCTTGGACTCGGAAGTTGAGTTTGTCATTCCCACCCAGTCGTTCTTGGAAGACGTGCAGAACATCACAATGGCATTCGAGAAGTAAGAGCCGCTTGTTACGGCACTTATGTTCTTTGTTACTTTAGACTTTATATACGTTTTTTCATGCGTCATTGGTGCTTATGTGGAACGCAAGAGTAGAGTAGGGCAGAGCTGCTCTTTGAATACAGGTTTCTACATTTTCACCTATTACCTGAATGAATGAAACCAATAACCTTCTTTCGCGGTACTGGTGTGGAGTCCGCTTCTTCTCAGTTGCTACACCGGCAACGCGACGTACGTCCAAGAGTAATGGGCTTTTTTCCTTATATTTTTCTTTAGGTTCAAGGAATATGACTGTTGAAATATTTCAGACTACTGAACGATTTCTCAGTTTCATCTTCTTGGAACAGTCGTAGCTCTGTCAGGTTTTTGTCCTTTTGTTCCACATTCTTCTACTGGCTAACACTGAACCAGAGTTAGCCCTCGGGGAGCTCTTAAAGGTGTGCGGCTCTGAGGCCGCGAATTTTGCTGTTATGAGACGAACATTTGTGAGGAAGCACGCTGGAACTACGTAGAAAGATAATAAAGGCCCCTTAGAATTGCCTGGGGACCAAACTTCAGTGTGGCACCCATGAGTTGTGGGCCCTTCGCAGGAACGTCCTGCTCAACTACATCGGCTTCCGGGTGGTGCTGTCGTTGGCACCACTGCTGCCCCATAACGACGGCCGAGACTTGGCGCACCTGCTCTTTGCGCGCGAGATACCGACGCGCACGCCAGCCAAGCGCTGGCGCTTCTGCCTCCGCCTAATGGAGAATGTCTACAAGCTGCCGCTGCTGAAGCTGCAGGTGGACTCGTTCGAGAAGAAGGACACCTTCCACACGGTGAGCCGTTGCGGTTGGTTCCCCATTACGCTTCGCTGAAGTGTTCTGTGACCTCTTCGACGGCGTTATTCCAGATCAACCGGACCATGGAGCTCTTGAAGAAGCACTTCTTCCGGACCGCGCGGAACTCGAGCCGACTGGGGCAGCGACCGAGAGAAATAGTCATTCTCAAGGTATGCGAGCACATGCTGTATTGGTCGTGAAATATGTGTCCTTGCGATGGGATTGCAGGAGGGCATTTCTTTGAATTGCATCTAATTATGGCTGACTCTTGTTGAGTTGAAGAACTTGAGTTGAAGAATGCAAATTAATCCTCGTGTTTCACGACTATTCACAAAAATATTCGGTGTATATAGATTTAGGCTGACTGGACTTCGACTGCAGCGAATATCTTTTTTCCCCCTTTTTATAGCTGCGGGGCCTCAGAGTCCAGTCGTCCAGCAGCCACCTGATCGGCGACCCGGAAGTCCGCGAGAGGCACTACCACGGGGTAAAGAATCATCCCCGCGATGCTTCGTGACCATACACGTTGCACTGACTGGTTTCGATTTATTCGTCTTAAATTGTGGCAGGTACCCGACGTCGATCCGTCGAATGTCCTCACTGACTACATTCAAACGCTAACGATCGTCCTCAAGAACTACTGGAGCTATTACGGTAACATGGGCCCACAGTTTCGGTTAGTTGGAAAAAGTACCTGCTCAGATAATCTCTTTTCATTTTCGCGGCGAGATTTTTTTTTGCCTGCTCATTATACACGAAAATTAAATTTGCAGGTGGCATGGCTCTGTCTTCGACACGGTAGCTACCTACAACCACTTCGAAAATACGCTGTGTAAGCTGTGCTCTGAAAGTTAAATACAAGCACGCAGTACTCATTCTTTTATTAACGTTTAGTTTCTTTTTTCAGACATCCCGCCGTCGTTGTTCATGGAAGACGTGAAGTACAACACCTTCCATTCGTAAGCCGCTCTCTTTTGTTGTCGTTCGGTCAGTGTGAAGCGTTGTAGCCCACTTCCGAAGTGTAGCAAACAGCCAACGCAAGCGGACAAACGCCCATGCGCCTGAGAACCACTTGTAGGGCTAGTTGGTTTGGCATACTTTAAGAACCAATGCAGAGTAAAAGAAACGGACAAGATGCGGACAGCCTAAAGACAAGGATGCTGGACTTTGAATCTTACTTTGAGATCACGTGGACCGCTTGTTACCTGGTGCCTTTCAGAACGCAAGGAAAACAGCACAGCAAATATGAAGGCATTTTTTAGTACCATCACGAGGACTTTTGAAGACGGAAGCGGCTGTTCTTGTATCCTGCTGTATGCAGCAAGTACACGAGACGTTCTTCGTTGTTGAGGTAGCGCTGTAAATTGCGCCACAAAAATTCTCGCGATACACCCTCACTCTTTGCCTCGCCTGTAAAGGGTGCATTCCCGCTAAACGGTCTTTGGTGCGGAGAAGTTGGTAGATTGATTGGGCGCAATGAGTGTACGTGAATGCAGCCTTGCTACAATCGCCGCCCTGGGCGTAATTTGAAGTTGACTGGATTTCGCGGCCAACATGACCGGCACTGTGTGTAGTGTGGCTGAAAGCGGAAGCCCGATGTCGTTGCGTTAGGAGCAGGATGACGGCTGTCTAAGAACTGGTGGTCGCGACTACTGCGCCCTGTTTTTGAATACGGCTGCTCGGACTTCCCAGAGGCAAGCAAACGCCAGTGAAATAAAAAAAGAGACCGGGGTAAATTTGGCTGTCTTATCTTTTGTGTTAGTTGCCAGACTAAGTTAAATTTCATTGTCAAAAATTTTGGCTTCACTTATTGTTTCACAAGTTCACAAGAGCATTTTTACTTAGCGCTGCTTAATGTTTTTTTTTATTTTCTTGCGATGTGCTGTCTTATGTTGTGCTTTACGTTGCAAAAATCTAGGCTTGTTTTTTTGAGGTTGAAAGCTGGTTACTGCGTGTTCGCATTCCTGCTAACCCCCCCCCCCCCCCCCCCCCCCCGCACATTCACACTTTATATTCGCCCTCAAAACTGGGTCATTTGTAAGGTTACCTTTTCTAAATAAATAGATAAAATTACCTCACAAGCAGTTGTGCGCCTCTTGTTGATGCGTTTCCTCTCCGCAGCATAAATCCACATTTTTTTTTTACGTGTTGAACACCGAGAACCTGAGAATAGAAAACATGAAGGAGATCAGACCGCAATATGCGCAGAAGCGACATTTTCGCTATTAGCTCGCAGACTGTCTGGCTGAAGGACGGCGCGCTCTTGAATTACCATTTTTGCAATCTCTGGGGCATCCTCATCGCTTTCTCTTCGGGCGGGCCAATTCCCGTGCAGGCCTCTCTATTTCCCCCGGAGCGGACGGCGCATTATGGAGGCCTTGTACGGGATGCTGGAAAGAGAAGGTAAGGCCCATATTCCTTCGTTCTTTCGGAGAGTCAAGTGAAGTGGCGCTGTCCTCTGGGCTAGAGTGTGCATCCCGGGCACAATATCACATACTGGAGTAGAACGATCTCGTGGTGCGACCACTACGAAGAGCTGAACGGCCATCTCACCGATACTACTTCGCACTCAAAACGGCGCTATTCTTTGCTATAATGTGATATTTAACTGGTTAAAAAACAAATAAAAGCGTCATGTTCTCGTCGCATGCAAAAATTAAACCTGGCCGAGGTTCAAGCTTCTGCCGAGGCCGAATTTCTCTTCAGCTTGGAAGATTCTCAGAAAGCTTTCCCCTGGAGCCCTATGGCTGCGCTCCGGCTTATTAGTGCGTTAGCATTAGAGGTTCTACTCTGCCGCTTAGCTGTTGTCTTTGCGGTCCCTCTGCGACCTTGAAGAACTGGGTGGCTGTGTGCCACCTGCATGGGTGGCAGGTGGGCCACCTAGGTCACATCATCACAACCTGGCCACTGGATTGTGAGCGACTGCCCACGGTGGCAGGTGGCAGTTAAATTAATGATTGGTCTCAAGAGGTTACTCGGGAAGAGCAACCTGGGTCGCACAAGCCCCACCGGTGGCTGCACCTGCCATCGCAGGGCAGTGGCGCGTCGCTTAACCGCTGCACCACTGCGCCAGGAGTGGTATGAGGACTCCCAGCGATCTATGAAGGTAAAGAAGAGAATGACCAATTCCGCATATATGGGCATTAACCCATTAACTGTATCGCGTCGTACCCTTAGGGGGAGCCTAAGTGTCCCAGTCAGTTTTAGTTCACTGGCACGAAAGCCCCACTCTACGATTTCACCGATATTTGCCAGACGCCTGTTTGACCTAGAAAACCGAGCCGCGACCAGAAACTGAAACCGTAACGAAAACCGAAGTGCCAGCGCACATAATTCGCATTTGGTCTAACCACGCTAAATGATCCGTCATTTTCCTAATGAGTAATTGCTCTCTTGGCTGCCATCTTGGCGACTTTTTCCCAAATATATCGCACTAAATTCCTCTTTCCATTCGAGGTTTCTTTTCAGACGGAAGCCGCATTAATTCCCTGCGTAACTGTGCCGCAGCGCTGAAAATAGTTTAGAAACCTTTGGCATACCGTGTACCCAGCACCTCGTTACCATTTCCTTCATCAATGCTGTAACCGGAGCAGCGGAGCCCGCCCACCGCCAGTGAGCGTTCGGCAGGTGTGCGCGCAGCTGCCTGGTACGTGGCGCCATCTGGCGCTCTGAAGATGATCTGTGCATGCGCACTGACGGCGTGTAGGCTCCCGGTACTCCGGTCATGGTAACATGATACACAGTATGCTAGAGGTGTCTGTTATCTATTTACATACCCGCATACAGTAGTGAACAAAAATATACAGCATTGCAAAAAATATTTTTTTTTGTGTGTGTGAATTCAGAATAACCCAGAAAGAACATACCTATTTGTTTTTTTGAGTACATTTTCATGCAATTATGCCATTTTCTTTCGCAGGAGTTGTTCGGGGCGCAACTGTTTGTTTGCCTTTAGTTCGCTTTTCATTTTCGTCCTTTCATAGTCGCTTCGCATTGTGTTCCATTTTCTTCTGTTCTAAATCATTATTTACTTACTGTCATTCTGAAGGGACATATTCTGCTGTTACGTATGTTACTGCATAGTTTTATAAACAATGGGTGGAATGCGAGGTACACGTAGCGCTGCCAAGACTTCAACTGGCAGTTATACCTGGCCACAACTCTGGGATGAAACATCACCAGCTTTTCATTCAGTTCAGAGTAGCGCAGTCCGCTGCTTCGCAATTTTGGAAAATGTATAAATCCGGCGGAAGTTTGGTTTTTCTTCTTCACCGGGAAACCCCAGATCGACCAAGCAAATTGCTGTCAATAAATTGCTCGAGCGAGCCGAAAAAAACTCTCGACTATCTGTTATCGACGTTTCTAAGATTCGACCCTGGTATCAAGTTCTATAGTGGCTGCATTGACTGAGATGTAAAGTTCAATGTGCTGAGCTAAACACACCCGCATATCATTGATGAAATTTGGGCTGCCAGGATGAGGCAGGCAACTAGCACCTGGCGTGGACAGGTGACCAATGGAAAACTGATTCGTTAGACAAATCTAAGTTATTGAGGTGTGGGAGTTGTGAAGTTTGTTATATACGTCGCCCCAAACGTACACGGTAGGAATATCATTATCAAATTACCTTAAACCGTAGTGGCGCAAACGTAATGTCACGGGGCTGACTCTCTGCTCGTCTCTTTCACTGAATTCAATGTACCATGACCTCAGAGTTTTATAAGGAAATTATTTAAAAGGCAATGCTTCTTTAGACGCAATAATTTTGGGTTTGAGTAAAGATTTCGACAGAACTATGACGCGAAGCACTGAACTACGCTTGTTAAAAATCGGCCGAGGAAGAGGAGGGTGGTCCTTAAGGCATGGCCAAGCTGGCCTGCTTATAATATTTCAGCTAAAAGTTTTTGGTCTAAGTTTTGTGCGTCCTGTGAGGGACAGAAAAACCACCAGAGCCTAGAAAAAGTTCAATCAGCTGCTGCAGGAGTGGGGAAACAGACTAGACGTTCGGTGACAGTTTTCTGGCTTCCATGTCTCGACGGTGTTAAGCACTGATCGATATAGAAGGCTTGCGTGTGGAGTACTGACAGTTGTAGGTTTTTGTGAAAAGACATTCTTGAAATATAGTTCAACAGTGCGGCGTATTTGGCCTGTTGGTTAATGTACATCTTGCAGATTTGGCACAACAAAAGCGAAGGTCAGTGAATAATAGACGACATGGGCGCAGTACTTCTTCGCATTCGCTGTCCTTCGTTTTTTTGCGCTAAATCTGCAAGATGTATACGTTAACCAACAAGCCAAATACGCCGCATTGTTGAATTACATTTCTAGCTCACCGGGCCTCTATTCAATTTACAGTGCCTGTGTCGTTTGTTGTTCACTGTTCTTTGTTTTTGTTGCACCAAATCTGCAAGATGCATTCTAGAAATCAGTACCTCATTTTTAAATAAAAACCCATAGAATTACCGGCATGTTACACACCACAGAAAGCAGTTCTTCAGTAGATCTGCTGTGGCAACATATTGTGACTTAGTAAGGTGATAAATATGGGCTGTCATTGTGTAAAAATGCCTGATATTGTTACGGTACACAGGCGTGGCTTCAAATGGATGACGTGCTTGTGCTACCTAGATGACGTTGTCGTTTTCTCCCCAACTTTCGAAAGCCAGCTACACTGTCTTTCTGCTATCCTTGCCGTCTTCCGCTGCGCCGGTCTCCAACTCAACTCTAAGAAATGTGGCTTCGGCAAGCGCCAAATTAAGGTCCTCGACAACTTGGTCGATTCTTCTGGTGTCAAGCCCGACCCTGACAAAGTTCGTGCCGTCCGCGAGTTCCCCACCTCCCGTTCCTCAAGCGATGTGCGCAGTTTCCTCAGGCTCTGTTCGTATTTCCGCCGGTTTATGCGGAACTTCGCCGACACGGCCCGTCTCCTTACCACCCTCCTGAAGAAAGATGCGCTTTTCTCCTGGCGCCTTGACGAAGCTCGCGCCTTCACCGCACTTGTTGCCGCCCTCACTGCTCCATCTGTGCTGGCCAATTTCAACCCCTCTGCGCCCACGGAACTTCGCACCGACGGTAGTGGCCGTGGTAGTGGGGCCATCCTTACGCAGCGGCAGCACGACCACAATCGTGTCATTGCTTACGCCAGCCGCCTGCTATCTCCCTCTGAAGGTAACTATTCCATCACTGAGCGGGAGTGCCTTGCACTTGTTTGAGCATTAACAAAATTCCGCCCCTATTTGTTTGGGCGGCATTTCTGCGTAGTTACGGGCCACCATGCCTTGTGTTGGCTCTCCTCTCTTAAAGACCCCACAGGACGACTGGGTCGCTGGGCTTTGCACTTGCAGGAATACGCATTTACTGTTGTCTACAAGTCCGGCCAGTTGCACCAAGATGCTGACTGTTTGTCCCGCCATCCTGTCGATCCTCCTTATTCCCACAACCATGATACCGACATTTTTTTTCTATCTCGGACTTTCTACACATCGGCGAAGAGCAGCGCCGTGATCCATCTATGCGCCCTATAATCGACCGCCTCCGAAGCGGCACTTCCGATCCTGCTCTGCGCCTGTTCGTGCTGCATCAAGATATTCTGTACCGTCGCAATATGCACCCTGATGGCGCCGACCTCTTGCTCGTCGTCCCGACGCATCTCCGCTCCTCATTCTTTGCTTAGTTTCATGACGCTCCTACTGCAGGGCACCTCGGCGTGTACCGCACGTACGACAGCGTGCGCCGGCGGTTCTTCTGGCCTGGCCTTTACCTCCGTGTTCGCGGTTACGTTGCTGCCTGCGATCAATGTCAGCGCCGGAAAACGCCCCGCTTCCACCTAGTGGCCCGCTTCAGTCCATCGACATTCTGACTGACCCATTTTTCCGTGTTGGTCTCGATCTGCTCGAGCCTTTTCCCTCATCAACTTCCGGGAAGAAGTGGATTGCCGTTGCTACCGATTACACTACCCGGTACGCTATCGCGCGCGCTATCCCGAACAGCTGTGCCTCCTATGTCGCCGACTTTCTTCTTCATGACGTCGTCCTGCTTCATGGCGCTCCTCGTCATCTGCTTACAGATCGAGGCCCCTGATTTCTTTCTAAAGTGGTCCACGACCTTCTCCGCTCCTGCTTCACCCGTCACAAGTTCACGACGGCCTACCATCCCCAAGCAAACGGCCTTACTGAGTGCCGTAACCGCACCCAGACGGCCATGCTGTCCATGTATGTCTCCGACCACCATCGTAACTGGGACATCAGTTTACCCTTCGTGACGTTCGCCTACAATTCCTCAAGCCACAATACCACCGGATACTCCCCCTTCTATACCTGCTCTTTGGCCGCGATCCGTTGCTACCCTTTGAGAGCTAATTATGACCCTTCTACTAGCAGTTATGCTTGTGGCGCCATTGCCCGTGCTGACGCCGCCCGCCAAATCGCTAGGGATCGTCTCCACGCTTTTCAGACTGCTCAAGAACATCGCTACGACCTTCATCATCGTGACGTCCACTACCCTCCCGGCTCCCTTGTTTTCCTCTGGCTCCCTGCACGCCGCGCGGGACTGTGTGAGAAGGTCCCCCCTCGTTACGTCGGTCCTTACCGCGTTTTGAGGCAACTGAGAGATGTTACCTCGAACTCACGCCGCTGCACCCACACTCTCCTTCCGTGGCCCCCTCCACACAGTTTGTGCACGTCGCCCGTCTTAAACCCTACGACTCGCACCCAACCCCCTAGGGCGCCTCGGGACTGTGCCTTCTCCAGCGTGGCGGAGAGGGGAGGTAGTGTTACGGTACACAGGCGCGAAGCGAAGAGGAAGTTGGTCTGTCGCTGGACAGTAGACGACGACAAGGACTCTGCAGCGGCTAGTGCTAGTGCTGGTTTATGGCGTTTCTTCTATGTAGGGCCCATCGTTCCTGCTGCTAAACTAACCCCGTAACAATATTGTTTTCCCACAAAATTCACGCGAAAGCATTAGCACGGGAAAAAAAGTTAAATTCGACAAAATTAAGAATATCTTTTTGTTCACTACTGTATCTACATTCGTCCGCAGGGAGTAGCTCTAGAAGGGTATACCGGGTGTTTCACTGAAGATGTTCTGCAATTAAAAAAAGGCATTTGAGTTCGAAGAGCGCATATTTTAGTATCGCATTGTGAACGGTGTAGTGCATCAGAATGCAGCTCAGACATGCTAACTGGTAGGCTGGTTAGCTAATATTGAGTTGCTAACTTTTTAACTATTACTATTAGTTTTTTATTTACTGACAGGCGGGTAACCCACACGAAAAAATATCCACACACGCTTTCAGAATTTCTAAAACGCAGTTACCCTCGGCGTTGTGGCTCAAGAAAGTTTGGCTGTTTCGATGAGTTACGTGCACTGAATGGGTTGGTTTGCCTGCAAGCACCTCGAAAGAGCATATATTTTGTCGCTATGTAGCGAAAATTTGTTAGGTCACAGCATCGAGGATAACTAGGTTTTCGAAATTAAAAAAAACTGATATAGATACTACGGTGGGCTACACGCCTATCAATAAATATGAACCAAATATTGGTAGTTACAAAGTTAATTACTCAGTATTAGTTAACCAGCCTACTAGCTAGGACGTCTTAGCTGTATTTTGGTGCGTACGCCACTCACAATGCTGTACTGGAAAAAGTGCTCTTCTAATTCCAGTACATCTTAGGGGAAACACCCGGTATTGAGATAAACTGAGGACAACAAATGCAGGCATCTGTTACAACGTAAATATCAGAAAAGCGCTGAGAATTTAGAGCAATAGTTGATAATGTAAATAATAGAAAGCATCAATGTCACGAAGGTGCTGCTTGAGTTCGATGGGAATAGTTGTCAGAGGCTGAAACCACGCACTCTGAAATACTTCTTAAGTTGTTATTGCTCGCTCAATTCATTTTTCTGCTTCCTTGCTCTGAGCATTCTACACGGCGATTAAGTTCAAGCCTGACATTATTTGGTAGCTGTCATCCGGTGTTAAATCGAGGCACAGATGCTGCGAATGGGTAAGCGCGGTGCGGAGTGTTTTCCCTTTTATTGACTCAACCGTTTTTCTGCGGGCGGGAGCACACACACACAAAAAATTACAACAAAATATGTCGTTGCGCACCTACACCCCCTTCACAGTAAGCTCTTTCTTATTTACACTCTTAAAGGTCGTTCAATGATTCGTGTCTGAATTCTTGCAAACGAGCGGCTTGTTTGCTCAGTTTTGAGTAAAAGAGCAACGATGAATAGGACGGATGAAGTTCTCCGTTAAAAAGCAAGCAACACGTGCTTCAAAACGTTTGTTTATGTGTGTGCGTGTGTGTGCTTACCGTACTTAGTTTTTCTGAGCTGCAGCGGCGATGTGAACGTGCGAGTCAGCTCAAGCATTCATACTGTTTATCCTCTGTCATCATCATCCAGCAATCTAACTTTGTTCCTGAAGTGAAAAGTTTTAACAAGGAAAGAGAAGAGGGGAGTGCGCGTCGCTGAGCTAGTTTGGCGCTCTTCGAACCACTCGCCGCCGTCGTTTCCTTTTCATGCGCCCACTTCAAAGCGGAATCTTGCCGGCGTTTCTCTGCTAGGCGCCAGCAGACGCCGCTTCGAGGAGTTCCTTGATGAGTTGCTTGCTCCCTGCGAAGCACCGCTGCTTTCGCGGTGGGCTCGAAAGAAACAACACCGGCACCCTCCTTCTTCTTCTCCTCCCCTTTACAGGCTCCTTCTTCGGTCTGCATAACGAGGTGGTCAAGAGTTCCAACTGGGACTACGCCACCACCGACGGCTACCTGTCGCTGCGTGGGTGCCTAAAGGAGCAGTTCCGGAGGGCTGCCATGCCACACCTGGTGCCCGGTCTGATGAGCGTACGTGCGATTTGTACATAGCAGGCCTTTATTCCTCAGCTCTGTACGTGCGCACAGTTAGGTGCCTGCCCACGGTTGCGCTTAAAGCCTTGCAGCTCCCGTGTCCTGCATGCACTTGTGCGCGCGGTCCGGCGTCTCCATTTTATCACTGCAACCAGCGCTTACGCCAGCGTAACTGGATAGGCCACTTGTAGTGGCCGTACGTCGCTAATCAAGCGGCGATAAACTGCTTGGAACTAGATGGCGTTTATGAGGAGAGGTTATTTCGAGGCTGCGCGACTGTATCCCGTCTGGCCCATTTTCTGTCTCTCGCCTCTCGCGGATTAACGCGGCCAGTCCTGCTTTCATAGTTTCGCCAACCGGTGCCAAAGCACTGAGCTCCCTTTATTTTTTAGCGCGAGATTCTCGGGGACACATATATGCCAGCTCGAGTGCGCACCGCGGATTACCCGCGCCGATGGCGAAAACTGGGCCTCGGCAGCTGGTTCCGAAGCGAAGTTTTCTGCGAGACAGTTAACCTACGCCTAAACGGGGCCAATGGGTGTTAGGATGTTTTTCCACGCTTCTACCACGCAGTGCGGCGATATGGCATTTGGCTCTGAAGCAAGGCCCACGTTCGAGATTCCTGTCTGTGGTGCAGTGTATGTCGGAACGCAACTATACTTGTTCCTTCTTTTTAATGTGAAAGTGTTGAACTTCCAAAGACATGGCAACACCTGTAATGCCTTTCTCCCGCATGCGAAAGTAGAACGCGTTAACCATTACGCAGTGATTTGTCAGAGCAGCTACGCTCTAATAATTTATTGCCATGAAGATGCATATTACTAGACCGTTTACAGCGCGCAGTTATTCCGTTTGAGACCAGATGGCGCCACAGACGCGCTCGGAACACGGCGCCATTACGGACCTCGTAAGTCGCCGGAATGTACGCCTCGATGCAGTAATGGAAATATCGCGGGTGGCTGCCGAAGTGTTTTTTCTGCGAAGATGGGGAAAGGCAGAGGAAATACGTGCTTTATTGTGGATTGCAAGAATTGCGACAGAGAGTTAAAGGTGCAGGATGCGATCGTATGCGAGCCTCACGGAACCGAACTGCACAAGGAAGTACTGCCCCTGTTCGCGCCCGTTTGCCATGCATCATTTCCGAACGGGCGAACGCGACAAACACGTCCGCCAGTGCTAGATGGCCAATATAGAAAGAAAGGTTACGATCTTGGAAAATCTGCGAGGGTAAGTGCGCAACATTGCTTCATGATCAAAGTGTTCCGCCACCGAAACCGTCACTTCGTGCTTTCAGTTGCTGTGCAGTTGCGCCTACGTGTGTAGTGAGGCCCCATTGCTCGTAAGTTAAGGTGTTCGGCAATTGTAGTAACAGCAGCGCCGGAGGCCAGATCAGGTACGGAAAAGAAGGACGACTTATGCTCCTACATGCCGCTACTGTAGATCGTGCGCTGCACAGCCGTACGAACGGACAACGCTTACCGTCCGTGTATTGTGTGCCGTCTTGGTGCTACTCTTGAACTTCGCTCCAAGTAGAGCGCTTTTCGTGGACCAGATTCGGAATACAGCATTTGCGTTACGGCTGCTGGGCTGGATGATTGCCACTTCCTCGCGGTCCATGCGAGACAGCCACTAAAAGTTACCCCGCAGGCCAGCGCTCAGAGAGAAGCTGATTACTTACCACCAACGAGACGTCGAGCATTTTCATGTCCGCATATCGAGAGTGGAGCGTACCGCAATTTCATATGTGAGACTGACATAATTATGAACTTCGTGTAGTGTGAATGCGTTGCTGTGCGCGTTATAACAATTATATCGCGGAATCCTTCGAAACGATTGCGTGCCAGATTGTGAAGGCTGCTTGATGAATGGTACTGCTATACATGATAGTTAACATTTGTGTGTCTATTTATTTTTGTCACCTTTGTGTGCTTAACAAAAAATAGAAAATATTTTCGGTTTCCTAAGCACCGTTAACAGGTTGCAAACAAATGCGTACGATGTGCATGCGAGCGTTTTAGAGCGGTGTCTGCGTGCATGTACAGAATACTACAACGACCTGCGGTGCCGCAGAAGCATTAAACCTTGCCGTTTAAGATAATAACAATAAAAAAAAAACATTCAGCAAAGCCTTCTGCGGACGCAAAGACAAGTATCAGGAAATCCATCCATTGGCTGGCTATGAAACCGGACACCGTTTTCAAGGCCACAAGAGATCAAATTAGAGTTCTCACGTGTCCTTCGAATCTTTGGACAAACCATACTGTCTCCTTCCCACTATTTTACAACCGTATCAGCCGAAACACAGCCTGTTGGAGCCGAACCATCAGACGCGGCAGCCGTCGCGACGAGGCGCGCTCGGAGCAGTCAGGAGGCGTGCAATGGCGGCGTGCTCACGTGACCAAAGATGGCAGCCCCCATGATACGGCGCTGTAAAGCGTCTCATGAGCGACGATTTTTTTTTGACACATGCGCGGCTGTCGCTTAATGCCCCTGCACTGGACATGCGTGTGCCTTGCACGACTGGGTCTTCTGCGCGGGGCTTTCATGGGGTACATCGGGCGTGCTCTCGGAGGGAAACATTTGAAGGTATTTATCGACAACACAGGACCAAGTTTTTAATGCCTGCATAACGCGTTTAAATGGCTTTTCAGCAGACAGCAAGGAAAGAGGAGAAAAGACGAGACACGTGAACGGCCTGGACGCGCGCAAATCTATTCATCACTGTACCTTGTTTCAACACGCTTGCCGCTGTAAAGCAGTTGACTACGAACTAAAATATCAATTCGCCGGGGATTCCATTTAAAAGTCAATGCGCTAAAGACGTGTACCAAAGTTCGCCTTTAAAAGTATGCCGAAATCAAAAAGTGCATTAGAGCACGGTTTTACACTCAGCCTTTCGGTAGGTAGAGCGCAGTTTTGAAAAGAAAACATTGCCGATCATTTAGATCGCTTGATTCGAACTGCCTGAGGCGAAAGTTACTTCTCGCATTCAAACGATACGCTAATTTTTACATTGGTCTTTTTGCTCAGTAAAATGATTTAATGCATGCACTGTTTGCATGCACTTATTTCTCGGCTTTTATGTGCACACTTCAAGCTTGCCGAGGAACACGAAAGCTGCACCCTTTGCGACGTGTTCGGAAGCGCTGTCTTTAATTACGAACACAACGTGAGCTTAGGGGCGAGTTTGCTTGAACGAAAATTAAGCGCTGTAACTTTCAGGCGAGGCGCCGAATTGCTGAAAAGAGAGCGACTATATCATGTTGCTTAGTAACAAACTCAGCATATTCGCCGCGATTTCAAAGTTGCTTATTGACAAAGCGATTCCAAAGTTCCTAATTTTTGGACACAACGCTTTCCTTTCATTATCATGGCGGAGCATTCGTTATAGCAGCCGAAACGACGTATCAAGACACGTGTTAGAGAAACAGGTGAAATGAAAGGCTCGAGGCATGAAAAAAAAACTGTTGCGTACTGTTCAGCTCGAACCACATATTTCTTTCTCCTAAGGTAGCAGGAACCCGCTGTCTCACAGCAAACAATGTCTAAAATTTAACTCACTGTTAGCCTAGTGCTGCCTTTCGGCAAGTTTTCTCAGTCGCGATTGCATGTGTTCTGCATATGAAGGCACAGCTGTTTTGTACGCCGCATGCTTGTACGGCGCTTTTGGTATCCTTCCGTCGTCTAGTGAATTGTTACCAAAGAGAGTTGTTCTATAGTGACCCAAAGCTTCAGCTTTAGTTTAAATACGATAGTTTGTAACGTCGTTCTAAACTTCTCGTTTTCCAGCTGGGAGCAAATCGAGCGTACAGTTTCTATTGCACCGAGTCAGTCAGCAAGCACATCACGACAAATTAGTCGTCGGGCCAATCAAACGTTTTTTGGGCCATAGTTGTTTGGAACTCTACATTTCTAAGCTCACAAAATTACTAGAGCTTATTTCTGTGCAAACCCTAGCTTTCGCAAGTCTAAGTAACCCCGTTATTCTTGCAGGCGGTGCACCCCTCTCGGCCACTGCGTCAAGACGTCAGAGATAGCGCCATTGTCAACATTGTTTTTGAGGTGCGTTCAGGCTGCATCACATCGCACACACTAGACGCCGCGCCTATTTGGGAAGGCCGGGCTTCACACCTCGCTGCAGAGCTGGGGTGCAACTGAGCGTGGTGCACGGTGTCTCGGCTTTGCCATAATTTCAGGCGCGAGTGCTATCGAACGGTCAGGGCACACGCCAAATGCAGGCTCTCGGTATCATACTGCATGTTTAGTTGAACATTCTTGAGCCAGCCTTTTTAATGCGATGCCATTCGAAGCCTCACCGGGGGGACGGGAGGGGGGGAAGCGGCGTCGCATAATTCTTAGGTGAAAGCTTGTGTACGGGAAGAGCATGGGTGGAGCATTGAGCGGGTAGAGCTACCGGAGCCTAAAAACCCCACGAATCAAAAGGCAACAACACCTTGGGATGCTATCGCATTAGCAACACATACTGTAATCTGGTGTCCCTGCGAATTTTTTCTCTTTTGAGCTAACAGCGTCTGCCACGACCGTTAGTCAGCAGCTAGGAAGCTTGGGAGATTCCACTTTAACAGTGTATTCGCTAGAATGCAGCGTGAGCGAGTGATGTTACTCATCAGCCCTGATACCATCCGTAGTAGCAGAGTGGGGGTTTGGCGACAGTGGCAGAAGAATGCAATAAGAAATTAAAAATAACAAGTGTAACTTAGAGAAATTGAGAACCTCAATCATCGCGTTTTTTAAATTATTAGCAGCGCCCCCTGTTAACTTACAGCCGCTGCGGTGGCTCAATGATTATGGTGCTCGGCCGCTGACCCGAAAGACGTGGGTTCGATCTCGATCGCTGCGATCGCATTTAGATGGATGTGAGATGTTAGAGTCCCGTGTACTGTGCGATGTCAGCGCACGTTAAGGAACCTCAGGTGGCCGAAATTATCGAGAGCCCTCTACTATGGCGTCCCTCAGAGGCTTTTAGGCCAAACTGTTACGTAATACGACCCGTGGTGAGCCGCTGACTATGGTGTTACACGTCCGACAGGCGTCAGTATTGCTCTTGATGAGCCATATGTTTACCACATATCCCCTTGCCAGGCTAGTGAGTTAGCACTTCCGTGCAGTAAAAAACTGCACCACTCTCATGGGGGGTTAAAATTTCCACAGGCCTTCAAAGAAACCATGCTGGACTTCGGTTACAAGCCGGGAGTGTTCGTGCTCCCTGGTTTTGCGGAAACTTCGATGGATCAACTGTTTTTCCTTCTCTATGGGACGGTAAGCTGTTGCGAGACCGGTCCTCGCGTATTATTTTTGGATAAAAAAGTCTGACACAGAATCAGTGAGTATTCTCAAGCGCTGGTGAGAGTGGCCCTTGCGTTTTCGATTTGTATGCGCTACCGCCTTCTGACGCTTTAAATAAGACGGAAAAAGAACAGTTGTCTAATGGCGCGATGCCTACCGTGTTGCAGCCTACCATCTTTTTCCTACCGTGTTGCAGCAAACCATGCGTTTTAGCGATTCATGGCGCCTACTTACAGTTTGACACTTTAAGCGCTGGGTCCCATTTTTGTGCCGTAGCTTCACCTTCATTCACGCCTAACGTTTTCACAAGATTGCAGGGTTGCTATTTTTCGCTCAGGCTAGCTACCGGTCTTTCCGCTGTGTGCTATCGCAGTTCCAACCGCTGTATTACTGCAGTGTCGGGCCTCCGGAGAATTGTTCTGTGTTATGAAGCTGAGCGCTGCCATGTTGAAGTAAAGTCATGGTTTCTACGTCTACTCCTATTTCACTGTTGCTACCCGGGGACAATAAGAGCTTCGCTTTTTTCGCGAAAGTTTTGTCCCGGGGGCATTCTTCCGACGTCAGTGGCCTTCTCTCATTTCAGAGTCAGTGCGAGCTTTCCTCCCAGGAAGCTGCGCTCTCCGACGAAGTCATTAATGCGGCTCACCCTCGACGTTATCGGTAAGTGTTGGTAGCGAAGAAAGGTGAATGTAACCTGAGATGCATATCTGTACCTGCTACCGTTTCTCAGCGGCGGAACTTTCGGTATTAACGCTACTGTCGCAACGCCACGTGGTTTAGCCGCAACAGTGGGCTGCGTTGTTTAGAAATTACTCTGCAACGTCAGTGAGCCTGTCAGGGGTGAGCCATATAGCTGCAGGCTTATGCAGATGCGTGATGCTGTAGAGCTGGGTTCGTTTCATCGCATTGCTTCTGCGCTTAGAACTATCCAGCTTGGCACACTCTTGGGGAAGCCCAACCAGAAGGACGAGCGTTCAGAATTTAGGCGGGGACATGGTGGTAGCGTTGAATCTTTCCCTCCGTCCCTATATGCGATCGCCCCTGCGTAAAAAGCATAGTTTCTTCATCACTAAAACTCTTCATCGAAGAGCCCTGCACATATCTGCTCCCTGCCGCCGAGAAAAAATGGCCACGCCCCCTAAGAATAGGACGATGGTGCTACGAAAAAGAACTGCTACCGTCCGTCTTAAAGCTGCTCGTGTTTGTTACCAGATGGATAGACAAAGAGTACGGTGGGACTTTTATAGAGAACTAAATATAAAGCCTTCCAGCCTGCGCCACTTAAGCATAACGCTCGGATGGACAGGCAGAGTGAGTGGGCATAAGTTGGATCCCAGAGGAACGACAACGCGTGCCCAATTCGTTGCGGACGTGAAGCCAGCTTATCGCTTTCGCCGTACCTTCTCGAGTGAGATCACATTAGACATACCAAAAAGAACCCAAACGATCCGTTTTTTTTTCTTTCTTAAGGAGGCACTTCTCAAGCCCGTTACTTTGCCCACTGCCTTTAGGCCGAGCCGTCGCCCTTCAGTGCGCGCTCAGAAGCCGCTATCGTGTCTAACCGAATAACCTAGTGCCATAACGTAGGAGGAACTTCTGTACCTCGCACCGTTATACTGCATTTCCTATTCTTGCTGTTCACGCGCACCGCCCTGTTGGGAAGGGCTCGAAGCGCGCCGTCCAAGTACCGCAAATAAACACGCTCACCGTCATCTCTAGCGCCACAGTATGTCCCGCGAAGAATTCTACATAAATGTACAGCGGCCGTGAATCGCTTTAAATAGTTTACCCCGCAAAGGCGCCCCTTCAATATAATACGCTCGATCGTCTTGTGTAACGAACTCGCGCCACGCTTGAACAAACGACGAACCTCCGTCCTGCGAAGAGAAGCGGGAAACGAAATACGTCTCGTGTTTCATAATACGCTATATGGCTGAAGGCATTTATGCTCGAAGGAGACTATTTGCATTCGGCGCCTTGAGACCCGAGTTCATAGGACGCCATTTGACCTCCTTGAAATGCTGATGACTGAACTCTGTCATCGTATCTTTCCGCACACATTTCACGCAGTAATATGGCGTTTCTACGTAGAAATGCATAGATACGAGGCAACCCTTGTGGTCGTAATATCCTTTTCGGTGTTTTAGTTGAGTGTCCTGCCTCATGACGTAACTGAGGCAGGACTCTAGAAAATATATGCATCGCTGCCGAAATCGTTTTTTCTTACATGGTTTACTCAAAAAAGCGTACAGGCGCTAAAAGACGAAGACAAGCACACTCAAGACAGGACAGGCGCCAACTTCCAACTAAGTTTATTCATAGGAAAAAACCGGTTAATAACCACACCAGCAGGCAACGATAGAAGCAAAACAAAAACACGCAGTGACAGAGCATAAGAACACGTGCATTTGAACTGTGCGCCACGACGTTGGACTTTTGAGACGCAGTCAGGTGACGACGTCATTAACGGTACAAAACATCGACTGCGGCTCCCTTTATGTCCGCGATGACCACGATTCATTAAGACGCCAGTTTAGCGAGGTGCCCGTCTAGACGAGAGCGACAAAATGAGGCATTTGTATTTCCATTTGTAAAGGCAAAGCGAAATTTGTACAGCGCGCAGCCCTCCTCTTTGCGAAGCTCTATGTGTGGTTTCTATAATACAGTGCCATCTTAAATACAAGCAGACAGCTCCGATTTGAAGTGCCACCCTGTGGCTCTGTTTTCAGATGCATTCTGTGCTGCAGTTGAGAGTTTTGGTCGGTAATATGTCTTAGCAACGCGTTAAGTACGCAGCCCACCTTGTGCGGACGATTTATTCTGCATGCTTCTCTACGTATGATGATGTGGAAGCTAAGATTACTTTGCTTGTAACGAGCAAAGCCGCCCAGTACTCAGAGTGTTCGCGGAGGTTGGTTTCTTAATGAGCTCCACCTACCAAAAGGTAGTCGAGCAGTCGACACACGAATATGACTATAGTGAATTCTTAGCGTGTCCATCAGTTTGCAGTTTCATGTAAACATTGCTGCTCTTGTAAAAGCTCGAGTTGTCATTTAAAGAGAGTGCAGTTAACATTTCCATGCTGGCCGCGAGCATTTGAAGGTCTCTTATTCGTAGGTTTTCGAGATGCGCCTGGCTGGCGCTGGCTTGTCTCTTTTTCGCAGGCTCAACAATGCTCTGCAGAACAACGGGGCCTTTTCTCGTGCCTTCATGTGTGGCAATGGCACGGATATGAACCCAAAGAACAAGTGCAAAGTGTGGTGAATGCCCTGGTACTTCGTGACGCGCCCTCCTTTCTTCACAAGACCCTGAACTGTCAGCGACGGACGCCACCATTGCAGCTTGCATGTCAAAGCACGGCTCCGTTTTTTCAGCATGTTTTTTTCTCCTTCCATGAACTTCTCAGTTTTTCTTTTTTTTTGCTCTAGTCAAATATGTCGCAATCACCATGCAGATAAAAGGAGGAGGAAGTGAAATGCTTTGTTTACTTCACTTTGCCAGGACACGCTACGCAACACAGAGACACGGCCATGGATTTTTAACTCCTCACTTAAAGCGGCTGTGATGGGGGCTCTAATAAAGTTGCGGCATGCCTGGGATATTGAAGCACGCCGCTTTACGAATAGTGTACAGCAAGGATTTTTTAAATGCGCTTTGTAGGATCTGAGTTATCTGTAGTTAAAATTTGAATTTCAGCGTCTTCGCACCTTTCCCTCTCCTCTCGTCACTTTTTGCACGCTGGAAGGTAGGCGCTCCTTCGCCGACCCGCATCTGGGAGCGGAGCTTCGCGACCCGCCGGATATAAGCGGCTTATTGGCCGCGGCCACGGTATCTGCCTGACGTCTGAAAGAATCTAACCAATGGCAACCTCTCACCTTGTCTACGCAAATGCGGGGGGCGAAGGAGGGTGTGAGCATGAAAAAGTCGCCGGGAAGGGCTCGCCAAATTTTACGCTCGATTGTGGGTCCTCTGCTGCGTGTAGAAGAGTATTATTTGGCTCCGGTTTTCATGGCAACACAATGCAGTGATTAAGTGAGTTAATGTGCTCTCCTCGGAAGGCGTTTCAGAGCCCCTTTAATTCCGCGCGCCGCCAGCAGGTGAAGTCGTCGGCCTAAATGACGGCAATCAGGCCATCACTCAAGCCAATCGTCGGGACGGAATTTGCGATGTGTTTTGTGCTTTCATGCAAGGCTGAATCGTGTAAACCTGCAAGTTTTGCAGCGGCGATGGCAGCTCGACTGTGGGTGCATGTGCTTGTGCGTTAACAGCGGCCTGTATTTAAGGCTAGGCAAGAAGTTGATTTGAAAAGAGTGCGAAAAATTTATTTTTCCGCAACACACAGCTTGTAGGCAACGTCTCTGTGATTGGTGTCTCCTTGATCGGCCATCAGAGGTGATTTGTACTGCTGTAGAAAGCTTATTTAATTTTCAACTATTTAATGAGTCGTGAGACGTTATCCTTAATATATTTTGATGACTGATGAGACTACTTATAAATCACGTAATTCGCGCCATTTCGCGAGCTGTGTTACTAATCCGCTGTCATTTGCTTTAGAATGGCGGGAAAGACTGGATTAAAGTGCGACTGAAAAAACTAAGTGAGCTGTTTTTATCGACCCACTGTTGAAAGCACGGTACGGCCAGCTGACTTCAAATCTCCTACAAAGCCCCCCGTATGTCATTCCTTCCCGAAGTAGCTGTCCCAGTCGTCGATAGCAGCAAATCCACGATGCGGGAACTTTCCACCATGCGCGTTTGCTAAAAAAAAAGCTGGTTGCGAAGGGAGATTCTCTTTTGACGGTGAGCTTATCGTCAAACTTTACTTCAGGGCTTTTTCAGAAACGAACTGTTCTTATGGGGAAGAGCAATCATTTTGTTTGCGCCAGATAGCAACAAAAGCCTATTTTTTGCGTTTTTCTGCAAACACGCTTTGCTAGGACGCACGACCTATTTAAAACCATTGGAACGAGTGCCAATTCCCGTATTTCTGGTCAGCCATGTTCAGCTTTCCCGGGCAAAAATTTTGGAAATTGGAAAATTGTAAGACACTGTTATGGAAATATTGAAGGTAGTGGTCCATTGTTCGTTCTGATATGTAGCGAAATCTTTCTTTTAAAGTGTTTCCAGCGATCGCATCGAACAGTTAAGACTGTCATAGAAAATCAATGGGGAATACTTTTGAAGATAGCAAAAACTTGTATAGAAAAAAAAGATACAAGATGGTGATCTGCGGATATATCAATTGTTATAGTGAAATCTTACATTATATGAAAATGATTGCGTTCATAAACTCTTTCCCGTACAAAAATGCTTTTGTCCAGAATTGTTGGGTATGAAAAGCACGCAGACATTGCAAATACCGTTTTTTTTAAAGCTGTACCAATTTTTTTAAAGAAGCCATGAAAAATAAAATAAATGCGGTCCGTGCATGCGGATTGTACGGCATGGCGGACATTGTGTCCGTTGTAGTAGGTGGTTAAAGGCTTGAGGATAGCTATTATTAACTAATTTCCTTTCTAATTTTTGGACTTCATTAATAACTAATTCACTTTCTTATTTTGCTCATTTGAGTACAATGTGATATTGCAGAATTGCAGGCCTTCAATATCGTTGGCGAACCAAATTTTTCAAATTTCTAAATCGGCATTACGTTTGGAGATACCACCACGCGCGACGTGCACCGGAAGTGGTATAGGCTCACTTTAAGCCGGGGAACTCTCGGTCACGAAGAAAGCACGCCCACACGTTCTTTAAACTAGATACTGTTACCCGAAACGTGTCGTTAGGCGCTCTCGACTTGGCCACTTCACACGGCGTATATAGTCATTCAGGTGCACCCTAGATGGGGCTTGCGCTGCGTACCTGGTGATATTAAAGCGGAGAAGGCGGCAACTGCTACCAGTCTCGATTGTTGCTTCGCCTAGGCGGCCGCACCGTGCGTTAGTCTCGTAATTTCTATGGCATCTCTATGGCGTCGCGCCGGGACCGTCGCGTCCTTTCTTACGGTAATGATTTGTCACCGGTGAAGCAGGCGCCCAAAGAACGCTGCTTCGTTGTTTGGCCTTCAAACGTGTCCCTTGAAATGCGGCTATATATTTCTGGCGCATTTCGCGCGTTGGTTGCGGTGTCGACCCGCTTCGCATGCACAATTTCATGTTCGGGATATCTCGAACCAGTTCCAGCATACGCTATTATGCTATAATACCAAATATTAATTTAATTAGTTTCTAACAGTTAACTTTGTCTTAACTACCTTATACCACATACATTATTGCGATAATGCCGCACATTGCACCTGCACAAACCATATTATGGCTTTCAATAAAGGCTTGAAAAAAAATTGCAAAGATTAAAAGAACAACTGGTGTGCCAACGAATTTGCAGTGTGTTTTTAACACAGTAGACCGAACCAATCATGTACGCTACGCGCCAGAGAGTAAGCGTAGCTCTGAAGTTGTGTTAGCTAGGCAGAAGACTGGCATTGCAGCGGCGGCATTTAGAGAGGTCAGAACAGTTGAAACGGCCAGTTTATATTGGTTTCACAACGCTGGCTAGCGGTAACCTTAGTTACATTTGTAGCTGCGCGCTGAGGCGTCACCTGCAGCCTGTCTATTTTTTTTTTATAATTATGAGTCGTTTTTGGTAGGCCAGGATCAGTTTGCCTTAAGAGACTGCATTTAACGGCGGGGTTTATAATATGACTTGGGTAAGATTTCAATTCATCGTGTTCATCGACAGCCAGTTGTGAAGTTCAAGTTCTGGACTTGAATCACGAGCCACTCCGGTAATTGGATTTTGAAGCCGTCAATATAACCAGCAGAACCACATTGAGAAAATACTGGACTATCTAATTTGTTCGCATAACTCTGTCCAGGCGTTAACATGAGACCGTGTGCAATATAGAATACTCTTAGCATATCAGAGACGTGCTAGCCGGTACGTAGACCGCACCAGACGCCTGCTTCGCTTGCGCTCTGTCCTAGTGGAGATTCGCACCAGCCAGTAGCCACGCGTAGTAGTATCCGACTGGCCCCAGTAATAGTCTAAGACAGCACGTATCCATAATGCCGCGTGGTCTCGGCATGTAGGGGCAGACCTTACCGCTCGTATACCGGGTGCTTTTTTAGAAGGCCCCAAATTTAAAAAGTAATTTACATTAGATTTATTTTAGCCGTGGGGTTATATTGAAGGCAACGGCGAGCACCAGGTAGGAGGCAGGATGCTCTGTCGTCTGCTGGAACTGCAAAAAGAAAGAATCACGGTGCGACGAAACAGCGCTGACAGACGGAGCGGAAGAGAAGACAGACACATGCGCAGGGTTTTATTTTCTGTTCTAGGCACTTATTCCGCTCGAGCCAAAATAAATACATCCCTCGATAATTGAGCTGCCGCCCGATGTTAACGGACCAGATGGAGCTCAAAATGACCCTTTAGGTGCTCACGACGAACTTGTTGACAGCGCATGTAACGTTCAATGCCTGATATATTCAGTACTGAAGTAATTTTTTTATTCGGTTGCTAGTAAACTTGCCTCCTTGAAAAACCTACTTTGCGTAAGTTTTATGAAGCGAAAGTCCCTATCATGGTTGATTGGCAGCAGAATTCGCGCACTGGATATCTTCAAGAAGAAAGTAAAACATAGGGCTCTGCACACGCGCACACGCGCACACGCGCACACACACACACACACACACACACACACACACACACACACACACACACACACACACACACACACACACACACACACACACACACACACACACACACACACACACACACACACACACACACACACACACACACACACACACACACACACACACACACACACACACACACACACACACACACACACACACACACACACACACACACACACACACACACACACACACACACACACACACACACACACACACACACACACACACACACACACACACACACACACACACACACACACACACACACACACACACACACACACACACACACACACACACACACACACACACACACACACACACACACACACACACACACACACACACACACACACACACACACACACACACACACACACACACACACACACACACACACACACACACACACACACACACACACACACACACACACACACACACACACACACACACACACACACACACACACACACACACACACACACACACACACACACACACACACACACACACACACACACACACACACACACACACACACACACACACACACACACACACACACACACACACACACACACACACACACACACACACACACACACACACACACACACACACACACACACACACACACACACACACACACACACACACACACACACACACACACACACACACACACACACACACACACACACACACACACACACACACACACACACACACACACACACACACACACACACACACACACACACACACACACACACACACACACACACACACACACACACACACACACACACACACACACACACACACACACACACACACACACACACACACACACACACACACACACACACACACACACACACACACACACACACACACACACACACACACACACACACACACACACACACACTTACTGTCTGCATCCCAGCAGTTAAGCAACGTGTCTAGATTGGACAGAAACACTTTATAGAGTGTTGGTTTAGTGGCAAAATTACAATTTGTGGACTCGCATGAAAACTGGGAAGAGGTACTAGAAACACACAGAACTTATAAAAAAATGCTCGAAATGCTGTTCCTCCGCAGCAACATACATGTATAGCTCGCGCACAGAGTCTAGTACCCACCTCAGCATTGCAGGCTCAACTGTAGCACATACTGCGGTGATCTTCATCTTAACGTCATCTACACTGGCAGGCTCATCACTGAAAACCTAATTTTTTTATGTACCCCCACAGGGAGAACTCTAAGCTAGGGGGTCAAATATGGTGACCTTGGGGGCCATGGGACGGGGCAGTTACATCCTATTCATTGCAGTGGAAACCTTGCATCTAGATGCTTCACAGGACGTCCAGAAGAAAGCCCTGACTCTCCATCGTGCTGGTGCCGCGATTCCCTGTGCACTTTGAGAGACAGGTCTCCACTGAAATCTTCCACTTCTACTGCCAGAATTCCTTCGCAGTACTTTCTCCCAGTCAGTGACTCTTCATAAAAGTAGGGGCCGACTATTCGGTCGTTTCAAATGCCGCGCCATACTTTGACTGACCACCTTTGTTAGTGTTTGTGCACTCGAAGCCGGTGAGGGTTCACATCAGCCCAGTGATCGGCGCTATGCAGGTTCACAGACGAATTGCGACAGAAGTATGCTTCATCCGTCCAGATCACCTTGTGTAATAAGCCGGTATCTCTGTGTAACTAAGTCAAAGCTCAGTTACTGAAATCCTGCCGTCGTTCAAAGTTTGTCGCACTCAGATTCTGGCACAGACTCGCATGAAAAGAATACATGCAATGCTTAGCAAGGACTGGCCACACTAAACTTCATCCTTGCACCGGCACACTGAGGTATCTGTCGAATGCTGGCTTCTGGCTTCGCTCTTACCAACACAAGCATGCCTATTTCAAGCTCTTCGTCTAGAACATACGCTTTAGGCCTCCTTAATTGTTGACGCCGCTGAGCCTGTAGAAGCAAATATGTGGAAAATCCTCGGAAGCGATGTCTCCGATGGAAGCCGCCGCCCCGTGTGCTTGGAAGAGTATAACTGCGCCGCCAGATGTTTGTTCTTCGCCATGGTTGCACATGCGAAAACAATGTTCCCCCTTTGTTCTGCGGATAACCTTCCTTCACACCGAGACGGCATCCCAAGGCCGATGCTGTCACGCCACGAGCGAGAATGGCGTGAACGTTTTTAAGGCGTAAGATTTTCTCGGCTCATGAGTGGTGTGGACGGAAGTTGTAGACAGAAGTTGTCCGCACGAACTGTCAGTCATAAGTTGTACGGCAATGAAAATAAAATCTAGAAGTTGATTTAGCAAAAGTTCATAATGTTTTTCATCAGCGCAGGGGACAAAGGACGAGACAAGTGCACAGACACGGCGCTGAACTTACAACTGGTTTATTGAGGCGATTTCCACTACTTAAATGCAGTGGCAACCAATCTCAAATCAAAAGGCAGACACGCAAAACAGATTGGCGATAATGACAATTCCTGAGCACAGGTCTACAGTGGCACAAGACCAGCTGCGCACGTTTTTCTATTCTCATCAAGGAAACGTAGTTCTTCATCAGACAGAGCTATTGAGGCAACTCTTACGCATTCATCTTTAGATCTATGGATTTCATGGGCTTCAGTGATTTCACGAGTGATTTTTGTTCTATTATCTGACAGCACTCGGCACTGACTGAAAACAGGATAACACGGCGCTTTTTTGTTCTTTTTTCTTTCCTTTGTGCAGTCTCTGCAATGAATGCCAAGGTGACGGGATGCGGTGCCGCTCACGTTGTTGTTGTGCTCCCGCAGCCGGTCGTTGAGGCAACGACCAGTTTGTCCCGCGTAATGCTTGCCACATGAAAGAGGAAACCTGTACACAACATTGTTGCTACATGGTACAAAACCTTTTTGGTGCTTCTTATCGCAGCCTACCATTCTTTCATTGCTTCTGGCAGAGTTTGGAGAGCTCATCGGGCGCGGAAAAAACAACATTTACATCGGCACGCGCGCCCACCCTTTTCAGATTATGTGAAATGCGGTGTAGATAAGGAATAACCACACACCTTCTTTTTTCTTTCTTTGGCCTTTCAGTGGAATCTGTGCGGCCTGAATTAATAATTTCTCTTAACAGGTTCTCTGATACAGCAATAAGAAGGTCGGAAGGGTATTCTGCTGCTTGTAGGCGTACCACCTGATTTTGTTAGCTGTCTTGCATCACATGATGGCATGATTTTTCTAGGGAATTTCTTAAACACAACTTTGCGATGCCGCGCTTTACAAGCTTAGAATGTGCAGAAGTGAAAGGCATGAGAGGCTTCTGGCATCTTGGCTCGTAACGCCGAACACACATGGCTATCGCTGAGGCACATGGCAAGATCTAAAAAACGTAACTTTCCTTCAGAAGGCGACATTTATCTCGCGCACCACGACAGGCTCCTGACAGTCAACTAGACGAAAGCGTGGCTGGTGTTTTTAGGTTTGTAGATGATTTTTTAGTTTTGATGACATGTGCAGATACTGACGCAGAGGCCTCGGTCTCGAAAGTTTTATCAATTTTTCACACCTGTCTTGACCCACTTGTTTTGACGTATGAAACGCCTTCTGAGGGAAAGTTACGTTTTTTAGATCTTGCCATGTGCCTCAGCGATAGCCATGTGTGCTGGCGTTACGAGCCACGATGCCGGAGGCCTCTCACGCCTTTCGCTTCTGCACATTCTAAGCTTGTTAAGTGCGGCATCGCAAAATTGTGTTTAAGAAATGCTCCAGAAAAATCATGCCATCATGTGATGCAAGACAGCTATCAAAATCAGGTGGCACGCTTACAAGCGGCAGGATACCCTTCCGACCTTCTGATTGCTGTATCAGAGACCCTGTTAAGAGAAATCATTCATTCAGGCCGCAGAGATTTCACTGAAAGGCCCAAGAAAGAAAAAAGAAAGTGTGTGGTTATTCCTTATCTACACCGCATTTCACATAACCTGAAAAGGGTGGGCGCGCGTGCCGATGTAAACGTTGTTTTTTCCGCATCCGATAAGCTCTCCAAACTCTGCCATATTGTAAACAGCAGCAATGAAAGGATGGTAGGCTGCGATAAGAAGCACCAAAAAGGTTTTGTACCATGTAGCAACAATGTTGTGTACAGGTTTCCTCTTTCATGTGGCAAGCATTACGCGGGACAAACTGGTCGTTGCCTCAACGACCGGCTGCGGGAGCACAACAACAACGTGAGCGGCACCGCATCCCGTCACCTTGGCATTCATTGCAGAGACTGCACAGAGGAATGGAAAAAGAACAAAAAAGCGCCGTGCCGAGTGCTGTCAGATAATAGAACAAAAATCACTGGTGAAATCACTGAAGCCCATGAAATCCATAGATCTAAAGATGAATGCGTAAGCGTTGCCTCAATAGCTCTGTCTGATAAAGAACTACGTTTCCTTGATGAGAATAGAAAAACGTGCGCAGCTGGTCTTGTGCCACTGTAGACCTGTGCTCACGAATTGTCATTATTGTCAATCTGTTTTGTCTATCTGTCTTTTCTTTTGAGATTGGTTGCCACTGTATTTAAGTAGTGGAAATCGCCTGAATAAACCAGTTGTAAGTTCAGCGCCGTGTCTGTGCACTTGTCTCGTTCTTTGTCCCCTGCGCTGCTGAAAAACAATGCCACACCAACTTGCCTAAGCTTCTACAGTATCAACAGTTCATAAGCAACAGAAGTGTAATGAAATAAAAAATAAAAATTTAAATAAAAGTAGCAAAATAAATAAAACGAAAATAGAAATGCAATTAAAGACAAACCAAATAAAAACAAAACATATACAATAATAAAATAAAAATAAACATATAAAAATGGAGGACTGAAGAGAGGAAAAGAGAATGCTTTCGCATTTCCGCTCTTAAGCAGACCTAAGTGCAATCCTGTAATTTTCTTTTTGCCGCTTCCACGAACGACAAAGGCCACGCAGTCGCTTTGACGTCGGATCGCGCTTTGAGTTCTGATGCAGAGCGAAGCGAAATTGGGTGCGTGACAATTGGCGGGTCACGTCAGCATTGTGATGTAAAGCGCAGTGCGGAGTGATCCATTGCAGAGGCGCTCACCGCCGCTAGGTTACGTTGTGAAGCTGCCTAGCAGGGGAACTTTTTTTCGCCTCTTAACGCGCGTTAAAAATTTGTTCACTAAATTTTCTTCTCGGCTAGACTGTATAGAGGATGATTTCCAACTCTGTAATACAACATGTCCCCGAAATACAAATTTGAAGAACTTAATCAACGTATTTAGATAATTAGCGGAATAATCGAAGCATTCTGACTCTTCCTTGGTTCCCGCTGGAGCCTCCAATATAACCACAAGACTAAAAAAAATCAAGTTACCTTTTTAAAAATTTTGGACGTTCTAAAAACAACACCTGGTGCACTAAAGCGTAGGCGCAAAATGGCGGCGCGGAAGAAACTCGGAACGAAGGAAAGGTGCCGCTCTTGTTCTCGTCAATTCATGCATCCTTCCCGATGCATGATTTGCAGTCTTTAATTGTAATAACGCTTTCCAGCGCCCTTGAGGTCCTACCTAAGCGTGCTGAGCGGAAAATGATCATGTTATTCACATCATGCTTTTGATGAACGTGAAATGACCCAAGTTCCAAAAGAAAGCTATAGTTTCTGTGAATTTCTGCAGTTCTGTTTCCTGTTTACTCAGTACGTTCGTGTTTCTGCTTTTACGCTAGATGGGGTGTTTTCACTACCGGCGATATCGCTAATGAAAGGAAAGAGACTTCAAAGGAGCCGCAGAGTGCATTCGAACAAAAGGAATGAAATAACGTTCGCAATCAGCACACAACTCATTTTTAAGTTCACTTCACATGGCGCGAAAGTTCCTGGCCTTGTAAGTTGTCTCTACCGCTTTTTTCTGCCCCCTCACAGGACCTTTCTTTCGGCTCGAATGTTTTAAATATAAAGGTCACGTATACAAGTGTAAGCTCGAGAATGAATGGTTGCGTGCACTAAGCGATCATTCCATGGACCTGCGCAAACTGTGCTCATAACATGCTAGCGCTGAAGGTTTTTGCGCAATAGCGGCTGTCAAAAACGACAGGCCGTTTTGATTTCGGATCCTCTTCTAAGAAAACTATTGTTCAGTGGCTTTCGGAGGCGTATTATTGCTCAAGGCACACTGCGATTAATTTTTTCCTTTTGAGAAGAGGCCACGGTTCGAACGATTGCCTCCAATCAAAGTAGTATGACGACATGTAATGGCCATTAGAAGGCAACAAAAAGTCAAAATACGGGTCTCCTAATCGAGGTCTTTGGAGGCCACGGGATTTGTTGTATATGAAGTGGGTGAAAACGAGGTAATTAAACCACTGGCGCAAAGGACTGGGCTGTGAATTCAAGGATTCGGTGGTCTTTAATACCCTCTTGATACGCACTGAAAAGAGAGGCGTTAATTTTTCTGCTAAAGGGGCGCCTAGTAAAAAACAAACAAACCAGTGTTTGTTACGACCCTTTCAGAATAACATAACTGTGTGCCACAAAAAAATATATTGCTTGACGGTCAGTCTTTGTTTTTGTACATTCGCAGAATGGCTGAAGACGCTCTTGAGGTCGGCGTCTTAACTGGAACACACAGGTTAAGAGGTGCCTAAATTTTGGCACTTCGTTCGATGTCGTTGCGGGAGTAAAGGCGTGATTCCATGATGCACTGTCGTGGCGCACAGGCAATCTCGAACCCGGGCTCTATTTCGTTGCGTGTCTGAGTCTTCGGGCTGAAGAAAGACAGAAGCTTTGAAGTTCGTGAAAACGAAAACTAGCGGGTTTAATGGCACTTTTACGAAACTATTTACATACTGAGGAAAGATAAAAGAGAAAAAATTAATAGTTCATAGCGTCGAGTGACTGGATGAGTCTTTTTGCCATTGCGCAGGGCGTCCATAAAATCTCCAGAGGTTCCGCCCCTCCATCAGGCGGTGGCCAATCCAACGCGAGGCACATTTCTCCAAGATGGGAACCAATCAAAGGAGCACAGCACTCTAGCAGGCGTAGTCACTCGTTGCAGAGTCAACCCGTGGGAACGGACGAGGAGAAATCGCAAGTCTGCTGCTAATTACTGCAGTGCAGCTACAGTGGCGCAAGCGGTTCCGTGTCACCGAAAACACGTGTGCTTCTTGTGACGCCGCGGGCCTCAACTGCGGCGAGCCCTCTACCGTGGTGCCGGGTCCTGACGGAAACGGGTAATTACTTGATGGCTTCGTCCCTTTATTCCCCCGAACGGGCGCCCTTGGTTCGGTCCGTCGTCGGTCGCTGTCCCCAGGAGTCCTTCTCCGGGAAGGTCATCCCCAGCGAGCGAAGCGTGAGAGAATCCCGCAGGCTCTTCCTCAGCGTGCCACCCTACTTTGGGTTCGTCGGCTGGTCAAACGCCGTGTCGCAAGCTGAGTCGTAGCAGCACCTGAATTTCGGAGAGCAGGGCAAGGGAAGAGCTTACACGCAGTCGAGCCCACTTAAATAACTGCGGCAGTTACACAGAACAGTCGATTGGTACGAACGAGGGTGGTGCTACCGTCAAAATATGCACATTAGAGCAACAAGACTGCGCCTGAGATCAATGACCGACCTTGACAGCTCAACTCTGTTAGAGCGAACGAGAAGGCGCCGTAAATTCGGCTCCGCAGTACAATTCTGATGAAAGTCGGAGACGCGGAGGCCGGACTACCACCAGATGCTATGAACGCTCATGTCGTAATTAGTAATACTGCGTCCCTAAAGCAGCTCGTTGGCACAAACGATTTCGGTGAAAAGTACGACCACCCTGGACAGCTTGGAAAGAACTGTTCAAGGCCTGAATGAAGAAGCAGATGTGCATAACGTAATGTTACAGGTGGGCTCAACTGTATACACTTTATTTCTTTACCTCCGAAAAGTTGGATATCTGTATCTCTTGATATAGGCACGTGCGAATTCACCCTAAGTTAGCTTGTAGTATGCCTCTAAGCACTTAGCTAAGAGCATAACTTTTGAGAAGTCTGACTACGTCGCATGAAGAATTTGTGTGGTTTTCCTTTGTTTTAATTTCCTGTGCGTCGCTTGCATCTCAAAGTCAAATGTTCCTAATGACTGGGAGGTGTATAATAAGCCTCCCTGTAATAAGGCTAAGAAACCCGCACGCTTTTTGTCCATACTTTGCATACTAGTGCAGAATGAGACGGTGAAGTTGTGCCTGTAGGGTTCCTGAGATCATGAGCGTTACGTTCAACCACCATAATCAATACTTTTATGCGGTCGCAAACAAGCGCTTTGCGCGGCGCATATAATGTGTCCCCGCTCGTCTATACCAAAGTAAAACGGGAAACGCTGGTCGGGGATCTAAGGCTTTCCTACCTGCTCCGGTTCAAGTCTGTGGTTCTAGACGAGCCTGAGATAAAACCGCCGCTGAATAGGTGCTGATGAGTAAGTGCGAGTGCACTTTATGGCCACGTACGGCCGCGTTCACCACGTGGAAGCATCGTTGTATTTTGCGACTTTTTAATAAGGAGATCCTGAGTGCCTTCAAGAGTGCGGAAAAAAAAATTGTTGCAGCGGTCGCTAAGTGCCGCTCTGCCCGAGGAAATGCGACAATCCATCTACAACCTTTCTTGAGTCCGGCTGTGTCTTACACTTATTGCAACCTCGAAACTGCTTCAAAGAGCACCCTCCTTGCAAGGGAAGTCTATTTCGCGTCTGTAGGTCTAGAAGCTGAATGAACAATTCTCGGCGTGGCCTGTTCAATTTTCTGCTTGGCCAAGGTGATCCCTATCTACGAGTTTCTCCTTTCCAACGCCGCAGCCTGCACTGGTGGCGATCGCAGCCACCCGGTCCTCTGATGAAGGCAAAAAGGCCGAGTGTTTTTATCTTCTTGCTTTACAGGATTTGCCTTTCAGGTAGCCCTGTGTCGGGAGAGTATTCAACTCTTAAGTACTGAATACTGGCGCTTAAATATTGTGTTAATAGGCAATGCTACTTAAATCCTCCGCGTCGCTTTTCCTGGCGTCGCTTTCGCGCATCCTATCCTTATAGGGGTGGATTCTGTCGTGCATGGGATATAGTCAGGAAAATAAGTGTTTTCCGCACTTCAGTAATCAACAGTACCAGTAGCCCACGAAAAAATTCTGAGTACCATTTGTGTCTGCACCTTTTGCAGGGCGATTGTATACGAGTGAGAAAATTTTCATAGGAAAACAATGCTGAACCGCATCTTTAGGACGCAAATTCCAGAAATATACATGGTTCAAATGGAACCCCCCCCCCCCCCCCCCAGTCGGCCCTCCAACAGTCACCCACAAATCCGCCTCTGAAATGGAAAGCATTGAAATTGCTTTCAAGGAACACAAAAGGAAACTCGCAAAGTCAAAAATATACAGTATGCATGGTAGCACAAAACAAGGACGAAAGACTAGAAGAGATACCTCCGGCTGGATCGCACTTCGTAATATGCGTCAATGCTCTCGCGTTCGGTGTTTTTCCGTGTTCAGGCATGATCCACAGACAGTATGGGTTTTGTCGTCGATGGACCAGTGCCCGCGCGCATGTGAATGTAACCAGGTTGGTGGTTTTGATGACAAAAACCGCACACGGAGCGAGCGGAACGATTTGGCGTAGGCCTACTTTCGCGTCAAGGGAAACCAGGGACGCTTTCTTCTGCAGTGTTCTCTTCCTCGTTTAGCGCGATTCGCCTACAAAGTGGCCTCTGCGATCGACGATTTAGTGCGCTTTGGATGACCTTTGGATGCGCTCTCGATGCTTTTTCCAGCGATGAACATCGCACAACGAGCGAGGGAAGTGAATTGTTAGACTTCTTTTCGCATCGAGCCCAGGCAGTACAGCGTTTTGAAAACATTTTCGACATAATTGCCTGTCTGGTTAGGTTTGATAACTTATAATAAACTATGACACGCCATCGCTAGCCACAGCTCCCAGTCACCCTTGAAGAAGGTGCCGAGCCGGCTTCGAAAAGTTTGGTTTCAAATTAGAAAGTTTTGGTTGAAGAGGCGTCATAGTTTATTATAAGTTCAGCCTTAGTGCACGTCACTAGTTGTTAAACTTGAGAAAAGAAATTGAAAACAGGCCCTTCCAGAACAAGAACTTCCAGTGCCAGGCAAGTAATCATCGTGAAATAAAGGTGTCAGAAAAAAATGCAACCTGTCAGCATCCGTCCGCTTGCATCAGCCCACGTATCATCCATTCTTCACGAGTAATATGCCAATGCAAATTCGACAAATCCCGAACTTCTGAATGGAGTTATGTTCTATCGGCCACAAAAGTAAATGCACCACTACCACTCAGGACAGCGGAGAGGCTGGGGGCTGCACCGCGGCGCTCTCATCTCGCGCCGCTTAAAGCCCCTTGATATTGAAAGTAGCGACACTCTCCTCCACACCCGCGTTTTCCTCCTTAATTTTCCTCGCCCGCCGGCTGTGCGCGCTGCGCACAGGGTGCTTCGAAGGTCATCGCGCGCTCACCGGTGCGATGTGTTCCCTGGCACACATGAGCGCGCCGAAGTTTGCACTTTTGTAGCGATAGCTACACTAAGCCAGCCACTTCACGAGGTCAGCGTGGCTACGTGCTGAGCCGTGGCACCACCGCTCCGCTGCGCGGAATGACGTTATAGGCCGAAGCTGGTGTGCGCGCCTAGCCGCTGCGCCGACAGCGGAGCAGACGCCGCCCGCCTCGTCAGTTGTGCGCATGCATGGAGTGACGTCAGAGTACGCAGCTGGTGTGCGGGAAGCACGCCTACATTGCACTAGCACAGGGCCGGTCTCGAGGGGAGAGCGCGCTCTTTAGTAAGGCCTCCGCACTGAGCGCGCGGACAGTGGAGGCTCGTCTATGCGAGTAGCGCTCACCGCCGCCGCTAGGGGCGCGGTGACCCTACCGTTTGCGGGACCCTCGCATCTGGGGCGGCTGGTGGTGCGCACTCGGTTTCGCACTTCCGAGCGCTTATTAACGACAATCGGCGCCTCGGAAAAAAAACATAAGCAGAGGAACAACACAGGCATGTATGTATGTTATGGAGACAGAACTACAGAGGATATTTGTTCAAATAGCGCCAGCCTGTTAAAAAAATAACCGACAAGTCACCCTACCATTTCAGGAATCAAAACGACTATAGGGCAGGTATTGCGGGAATCAATGCACGATTTATACTGTGATCAATTTTGTTCCCGTGGTAATCGCTTGTCGCGCATACCCAGTAGTGGCAAACTACAGGTGATGGTTCCAGCCAAAGTAAACAAGCTCTGGAAGTACGCACGCTGTAAGTACGCGGTTGTTCACTCAGATCGGTAGAAATCTTGGGCTCTTAGTGGATCATACGTATACCACCTTTCCAAAACAGCATGTAGCGTCGATATCTTCAAATATTACCGACGGATGCCTAAGCAAAACACTAATTTCGCTACGTAACGTATTTGGTGGAGCAGATCGGCCCTTAAATAATTTCTTAAAGTGGGCGAGTTCCATAGGCTGATGATGTTAGGTCCGTGATGTCGCATTCAAGTTTCAGAAAAGAAAACGAGTACAGTGTAGATATTGCGGGCATAAATTGGTTAAACCCAGGATTCGCACGGTTATCACTTGTCGCGCATTCTCAATGGAAGGGTACTGCAGATGATGGTTCATGGTGGAGTGTGTGTAAGCACGCGATAATTGGTGGATGGACACTCATAATAGCGAAGTTTTAGGTTCCTCTACATCTGAATCACATGTACGACCTTTCTCAAAATGTATGACGTCTCGGAAGCTATCAACAATGAATCGGTAGAAAGCAATGAATTCAAGTCGCATATGTTGCGTAGGGTGGACTGGCACGTAAAATATATGTAGGTGTATGCTATAAACCACTAAGTATTTAACCGAGCTTGAATTTTCTTTCGCCTCCTCGTATATTCAGTTTGCGGTCCATTTTAAGCCTTTTCGGTTAAATTGGCGATTACCTAAACGCGATACTGATTGTTTACAGTTTTCTTTTTTAAATCCGGATGAGACTATACAACAGCACTCTACATCCGTACTTTCTCGAAATTTGTTAAACAACGCCTTCAATATTCCCTTACCGTCAATATTTCCATTTATTAGTACCTTACCGTTTTTAAATATTAAATTTTTCTTCGATTCCGTTGGACATGGATATTCGTGCATAATGTTAGCTAACATAGTTTTATATTCAAGGAAGAAAGGACGGTTGTGGGCGGCGAAACTGACTCCAGCTACGTGCGTTATTGCTTTTTTCTCTAAGACATAATTTATTGGGGTTTGTTTTTGATGTTCCTGAAACCAGATGGCAGTAGTTTAAAATAAGTCGGAATTAAGTAGGCACGCGCAGGCGGATCCTGTTTTGCCTACCATGCGAAAGTCGCTGTTGACATCAGCGCCACCGCATCTTCGTGACGTCGCGGGGTGAAGGAGGTCTGTACGCATTTTTAACTAAAAGCTCAAGATTTCTACAGATCTGAGTGAACACCCGCGTACTTCCAGCGTGCGTACTTCCAGAGCTTGTTTACTTTAGCTGGAACCATCAGCTGTAGTTTGCCACTACTGAGTATGCGCGACAAGTGATTATCACAAGAACAAAATTGATCACAGTATAAATCTTGCATTGATCCCCGCAATACCTGCCCTATAGTCGTTTTGATTCCTGAAATGGTAGGGTGACTTGTCGGTTATTTTTTTAACAGGCTGGTGCTATTTGAACAATTATCCTCTGTAGTTCTGTCTCCATAACATACATACATGCCTGTGCTGTTCCTCAGCTTATGTTTTGCTTTCCGAGGCGCCGATTGTCGTTAATAAGCGCTCGGAAGTGCGAAACCGAGCGCGCACCACCAGCCGCCAAAGATGCGAGTGTCCCGCAAACGGTAGGGTCACCGTGCCCCTAGCGGCGGCGGTGAGTGTGACTCGCATAGACGAGCCTCCACTGTCCGCGCGCTCAGTGCGGAGGCCTTACTAAAGAGTGCGCTCTCCCCTCGAGACCGGCCCTGTGCTAGTGTAATGTAGGCGTGCTTCACGCACACCAGCTGCGTACTCTGACGTCACTCCACGCATGCGCACAACTGACGAGGCGGGCGGCGTCTGCTCCGCTTTCGGCGCAGCGGCTAGGCGCGCACACCAGCTTCGGGCTATGACGTCATTCCGCGCGTGCGTACAGCTGGAGGAGCGGGGGTGCAACGGCTCAGCGCGCAGCCACGCCGACCTCGTGAAGTGGCTGGCGTAGGGTAGCTATCGCTACAAAACGCGATCAGCGAGCGAAAGCGCCAACGCGCCGCAGCACTTCACATGCGAGCGGCCAGCCCGCTGGCTGAGGAGCTGTAGGGTCGCAGCGCCACGATCGCGCAGCGGAGGCAGATAGGAAACACCCCCAGTGTGCAGGCCGCACAAAGCGCGCGCCGCCGCCACTACTCGAGCCCGGCCGTGGCTAGCACATACAGTAACATGACAGTAGAGTAGGCACTCGGGCCCTTTCGCGGCCGAGTTAGGCCTTGTCCGCCTTGTCCGCCAGATGACGCGGAATGCCCAAATAAAAAAAGAAAAAGCGCATGGTCTTCATTTCATTTCATTTATTTTACTCTCAGGGCTTTCGCATTACAGAGGGGGTTGGTGCGGAGTGGCTAACGCTGCGGCTACCGCTGCGATTGCGTCAACAGCAGCGTCTCGGCTAGTGAGGGAGTAACAGCAGTGACTGACTGATTGAGCGAGTGAGAAATGAACGGCGTCGCTGGTCGCTTTTTGCTGCGGGCGCCGCATGCTGATTTTCGCCTTCTAAGTGTTGTAAGCTCGTCTTTTCTGGCCAGGAGTACTGCTGAGGAGCAGAGACTATTGTTTCTTTGCAAGTCCTCAGTTAAGTATTGTTTTGTGCGGTACGGTGTGCATGCAAATATCGGGCTATATGTCTATTGTTTGGTTTATATTTTGGTTTATACGGGTTTAACGTCCCAAAGCAACTCAGGCTATGAGAGACGCCGTAGTGAAGGGCTCCGGAAATTTCGACCACCTGGGGCTCTTTAACGTGCACTGACATCGCACAGTACACGGGCCTCTAGAATTTCGCCTCCATCGAAATTCGACCGCCGCGGCCGGGATCGAACCCGCGTCTTTCAGGCCGGCAGCCGAGCGCCATAACCACTAACCCACCGCGGCGGCTATATGTCTATTGTACCGGCATACTCGTTTTATTGTTTGTAACTTGAGCCAAGGTTGATTTCGGTTATCTGTTTCTGCTTTGCAGCCTAAGAAGATGTTGTTGGGTTTTATCTGGACTATCTCCGGCCATTTTTTTCGTTCCGAGAGCTTCAATTATTAGTCGTCACTATTTCACTTTTCTAATATGGATAGCAATGCTTCGATGTAAATAACAAAATTTTAGACCACCGCGAAATCGGTCCTTTCCAGGTGGTTGCGACCAAGTAGCATTAGTGCAGCGCAGTTTATTTAGTAAAAACGAAAGCCCGCGAAGTTTAAAAATAAAATGCGCTGCTATAATTATTCCTAGTCGCAACCACCTGGAACGGACCATTTTCGCGGTGCTCTAAAGCTTTATTAATAACATCCAAGCATTTCTATCCATATTAAAAAATTCAAAAATCAATGTTAACTAATTAATCAAGCTGGCGGAACGAAAAAAATTGCCGGAGATAGTCCAGTTAAATCATATCATTTTATTAATTTGTACAGGGAAGAAGTTTTATTTAAAATCTGGGCGCATGTTAGTGGGATACTTTCTGTATATATATATTTGCCTGTTTTCATGAACTGTAAAATATGGCTTGGATATGTCGTCTTCCTTGAGAAGCTTCATGTACACAAGGTTTCTCTAGTATCGGTCTCGATTTCTTGCGCACGCTTGTTTGTGCTGTTCTTGACTGTTCAGAAATGTGCGACAGTTTCTTGTCTGTGACTGATTTTGCACAATAATTACGCCACTTTGAATTATACAATTAAAGTCTACCTAACTGTTCAATATTTGGTGTCATTGTGTGGTTGTTCTTCCGCATGACATTCGTCTACATGATTCGAAGCGGTAGACCAGTAGCTCCGAGCTGTGGTCGCCGCCAAGAATAAATTAAGAGTGCAATAGCAACAGCGCCAGCACAAACAGACGCAATACACGCGAAAACGAAACCGAAAGTACAGCCTCTGAGATTTAAGCCATACACGGCCAGCCACCTTTGAGGCCGGTATGTTACCGGTTCCGCTAGGGGCGCTGTAAATTAAGTCGGCCGCTGGGGCCTACGGGGAGTGTCCTCTCTTTTCCTGTATGTTACTCTATGTATGTTTTCCTGTATGTTACCCACGGCGGCCCCGTTTCGAAAAAAGGCGGAATGAAAAAATACCCCCATGTGCTGTGCGATGTCAGTGCCCATGAAAGATCCCGAAATTACTCCGGTAGAATTTAATCCATAGAACTCCACTATGGCGGCCCTTTCTCTCGTTCTTCTTTCTCGGACTCCTTTAACGAATTCTGTACAGCGCGGTTCACGTGGCAGCTCAGATTGAACCAATTTTCGCTTACTATTACTTTCCGCCCCTCAATCCTTGTTTTGGTTGTGCCTCTAGTGGTTCCGGACGACCACTGATGTGGCGCACGCTCACGCGCAACGTAGAACGCCAAAGCTTCTCAACGAGGTTGACGGATCGTGCAATCAAATTTTCGAGCGGACAGCAGCTCCTTAAGACATACCCTGAGTACCGAAAGAAGTAACTTTGAGTCGGCCGCAGAGGAGTGTTTCGATGCCGCTAGTCATTGCATAGCTCGTGACACGAGCGTCCTTGCTCAAATGATGCTGCGTCCTGTCACCTACAGCAGCGAGCGATGCTCGAGCCACATTGTGCTCGTATCCGTCTGGGATATTAGAGGTTGTAAGGAAAGAAAGGGCGCAGTAGTGGCCTCACACTGCGTGGCCACCTGCAGTGTGCCGTGCAGAAACAAAGGAAGGTGGTGGCGGTGGAAACATTTATTGCCAAATACAGAGGGGGGGGGGGACCCCTAACATGGCACGAGGCAACCCTTAGGGGGCTGCCCTTACAGGGCAAAGGACAGTCCTTCGAGGGCTATCCGATTCAGGGCGTCGGTAATTATCCGGCGCTGGTCAGCAGCAACGGAGCTTGCCAGGAGAGTCTCCCAGTACGACTCCGCCGTGGTTGGGGATGGAGGGTGTGAGAAGGTATGACATGTGAGGAGAACCTGAAGGAAGTCTCCTGGTTTCCCGCAGAGCTTACAAGACGAAAAAAAATTGGTCAGGGTGGCGGGCATGAAGGAGAGTAGGGTAGGGAGCAGTTCGGGTCTGGAGTCGGCGCCAGTGGGAGGCCTGGATTAAGGTTAGGGAGGGAGCCGGTGGTGCGTAAACACACGTAAACAGACGCTCCTGGGATGGTGGGGGAGGTCTAACTCCGGTCCGGAAAGTGAGACCTCGGGCGAGGAAGTGGACCTTCTCGTTACCAGGGAGGCCTGCGTGTGTGGGAGTCCAGATAAGGGTTACGGGGTGGGCGGGGTACCAGAAGCATAGAAGACGACCCACGGTGCGGGGTATTAGGCCTTTGGCGAAATTAGATAGGGCGGATTTTGAGCCGGAGATAATTTTGGTTTCAGAGGTGGAGATGAGAGCGAGTACAAGGGCCGCTTCCTCTGCAATTTCCGATGAGTCTGTGTGACGGATCCTGATGCGATTAGTCGGGCCTGATTATTAGTGACGGCGAGAACCATGCTGGAGCCCGACAAGTACGCTGCCGCGTCCACGTAGGCTATATACCTCGGAACGTTTGCCATAAAGCTTGTGCAGGGCTTTGGCGCGGGCTGCCCTGCGTTCTCCGTCGTGCTCGGGGTGCACGTTCTTAGGGATTGGAATGATGATGAGATGGGAGCGTAGGTCTAGAGGTAGGGGAACCCCCTCGGTAGGATGGGTGATCGGGGCGATGCCTAGCTGACGGAGTAGAGTGCGGCCTGCCGCGGTACTCAACAGGCGAGTCAGCTGTGCTGTTAGGGTGGCTTCTGCCAGCTCCTCAAACGTGTTGTGGGTACCGAGGTTGAGGAGCCGGGCAGTAGAGGTGCTGGGAGGTAGGCGGAGGGCGACCTTCGTGCAGCTCCTGAGGAGCGCGTTGATGCGGTCCAGCTTCTTCTGCTTTAGGGGGAGGTAGGGGAATGAGTACGCCGTGCGGCTCGTGATGTAGGCTTGGATGAGGCGTAGTGTTCCGCTCTCGCAGATCCGCGCGCCGGTTCGCCACGCGCTGAATGAGAAGGGTGGCTTGCTGGGCTTTTGTCTGGAGAGTTCCTATGGCGTTGCCATGCGCGCCGTGGGAGTGAAGGACGAGGTCTAGGATGCGAATCTCGGAGACCAGGGGAATGGGGTTGTTTCTTAGAGTGAGTGAGATGGGAGTGTTGGCGGGGTCGCGCGGCCTGGGGCGGTAGGAGAAGAGTTGTGGTTTAGAAGGAGAGCAGGCTAGGCCACGCGCGCGAGCGTATGAGTCGATGATGTTGAGGGCCGACTGTAGGTTGTGTTCCGTGTCGGCATCACTGCGTCGATTAGCCCAGACAGTGATGTCTTCAGCATAGAGGCTGAAATGTATGTCGGGCAGTTGGGCGAGTTGGTGGGGGAGTTGGAGAAGAGCTATATTAAAGAGGATAGGAGACAGTACAGCACCCTGAAGGGTTCCCCGCGCTTCCAGTGAGACACCGGACAGCCGGTGGTCGCTTATGGTGAGTGTGGCTGTTCGTTCGGACGGTAAATCACGGACGTAATTGTACATCCGCGGGCCTACGCATAGTGCTTGGAGGCCTTCTAGGATGGCTGCGTGGGTAACGTTGTCGAAAGCTTTTGTTAGGCCGATGCCGAGGATAGCCTTGGTGTTGCCCGCGGGGGAGTCAAGGATGTGGTGCTTGGGTGGTAGAAAGACGTCCTGGGTGAATAAGCCCGAGCGGAAACCAAACATGCACGAAGGCATAAGGTTGTTGTTCTCCAAATACCGGCTGAGCCGGGTCTGGAGAACGTGCTCTATGAGCTTGCCTACACACGACGTAAGAGAGATGGGATGGAGGTTAGCGGGGAGAAGTGGTTTGCCGGATTTGGGAATAAAGACTACTTTGTCGTCTTTCAATTTCGTCCCCTGACGTCATACCCACGTAGTTCCCCCTCTATAGACGATATTGAACCGTGACGTCATCATTGGCACGCGGCAGGTGGTTGTTTCTACAATGCTAATGTAGATGACGCTGCTAGTCTCAATGCCAGATGTGCTGTTTTCTAGTTGCTGTCACGGATGGCGCTGTGATCTCAGGATGGTGGAGACCCCAAGAAATCTCGAAGCGTGATGAGTAGTTACTGCCTCAGATGGCGCTGTGGTCTCAGGGTGGTAGCAGACGCCACGAAATCTCAAAACGTGATGAGTAAGAGCTAACGCTCTTAAAAGATGGACACGTTGGAGACTCGTTCAATCATATAGATACAGAGTTATGTCATCTGCATAAGCGGTTACTCGCAGCGCCTGACAACTATGGAGGGAGAATCCACGAATGACCGGGTCTCTAATGAAGGCTCTTAAAAAAAGAAAGCTGTAACCCAAGAGGAAGCAGAAAAGTTGAAAGCGGACAGCTATGTTGAACACCATGTTGTCATGTGTCAGTGCGAGACGCCGCATCAAGAAATTAAACGAAGAGAAACCAAGGCACGCAGCGGACGAAACCAACATAGACACTGGGAGGGAGTGAAGGAGACGTGCACTTTGCACCGTCTGGTTCCTCCAAATCTATATCCACGGCGCAGTGTCCAATACGGCTGCAAAAGAAACACCTCGGGGGCTGCTTGAATGTGCCCCTTTGCACTCCTCGCTTCATCGCGTCTGCATCGGAACTTTTGCCGACGTCTTTTTTAACCTTGGTTAGGTTTCTATGGCCTTGAACATCCATGAACTGATCTGCATATTCTGTGAATTCTTGTATTGTCTTCAACTTCCTCTCTTTTTACGAATATGGTGAACCTAAGGTGACACCAGGACAAAAACTGCTCTCCCACCATGAGGTCATTCACCCCTTCGTACGATTTTTCTACCTCGGCCATTTCCAGGCGTTGTTTAAAATAGTTCGACAATCTGGATGCGAGCTGCTTAGCTGTTTCCGCATCATTAGGTTTGCTTCCTGGAAACCTTTCACGGAAACCTTCTGCGGTTAAGCGGACCATTTGTAGAAGTGTTTTTTTCACCTTATCGTAGTCTGTAGACTCTGATGCGAGCATTCTCCCGAAAACTGTTAAGGCCTCACCCACCAGACAAAGGCTCAGGGCTGTTGCCAACTCGCACTTATCCCATCTTTGTCCTACTGCTATTCTCACTATGCAATGCAAATAGGCATCCAAATCTTCACATTTATCGTCAAAAGGAGCCATCAGCTCTCTTTGAAAAACAACCCTAACACCCGACGCAAATCCTGTCGCCCCTGGCACGACTTCAACACCAGTATTAACAAGATGCAACTTGAGCTGGAACACTTCTTTCTATTTTCTTATAATTCTGCCATTCGCTTAGTTCTCTCTTCAGCTTCAAGTGCCTGCTTTTGCGCCGACTCCCTTTCCTCTTTGCATCTCGTATTCTCTTCTTCATAAATAGCTATCGTTTCCCCTTTCGTGAACCCGAGCTTTTCGGCTCTCAACATAAGCGTGTGGAGGTCGATCTCTCTGTCTTTAGCTCGAACACAAGCGTGTTGACATTAAAATTAAGACAGAATGACGAATGTGAATCCTGGCAGGCTAGCCATTAATTTTGCCACTACCTGTCCAGAACGTCAGTCAGAACCCAAGAGATATACGTCCCACTAAACGAGGTTTAATGAAACAATTAACGTCAACCACAAAACTCAATAAAAAGAAGAATTTCCATCCCATAAGTAAACATGAAAAAATTTGCAGAGTTTCCACGCGCAAGTGGTGTTAAGAACAACGCAAATAGTTCTAATTAGACTCTTTGGAGTTCATGTAGCAATCAAATGAAGAATAATGAAAACAGTCCAATAGGGACTCGAGTTTTGATGCAGGTGTTGAAACACGCGCTGAGGCTGCCCTCCTAGGCCGACGCATCCCGGCAACGATCCGGACCGTCGAAACCCTCCTTCGGCTACGCTCCGCAGGCCCCGGCGAGGTCTCCTCTAGCGACATTCCTCACCACCATCCACCTTGATTACCGACTGGACTGTTTGCAACACTGACTCCAAAGACTCTAATTAGAACTATTTGGCGTTGCTCTTAACATCAGCTTATCTAAGAGCTAGATGTAAACCATTTTATGTATTCAGGTTTGTAGTTGATGTTGATTGTTTCATTAAACCTTGTTTTTGGAGACGTAAACCTCTCTGGTTCTGACTCACGTTCTAGACAGGTAGTGACAAGCGTGTTACAGGAAAAGGGGCACTTTCGCAGCTGTCTGTCGTCAGTTTGCATTGAATGCGCTCGTCAATGCTGTTTAATTAATTTGAATTATGAAGTTTCCTGGAAACTGAAAAGCCTCAAGAAGGCCGAATGTGTAGCCATGCTCTATCTGATCGAAAGTCTTTTCTTGATCTAAAGACACAAGTATACCACTAGGCAAACGCCTCTGCGTGTAGTCAGTACGTCTCGTGTGGTATACGACAAGCTATAATTTCCCTGCCAAGCACAGATAACACCTTATGGCAAACAATGAAAGAGGCATGAAACCCCTCAAATGTCAGACCCCAATGGCTTCTTAATCCACGCCAAGAAGCTTGATTGGTCTCCACTCCTCCGGTCGAGACAACCAGTGATCACGTTTTGGTACAAAAATAATCCGCCTGCTCCGAAGACTGCCTGGAAAATCTGAATGCTCAAAGCACTGGTGAAGAACAGTGGTGAATGCAAAACCGACGATGTCGCAGAAGCGTAAATAGAATTCTACAGGGGGCTCCTCCGGCCCAGGCGCTGGCCCACGCTTCATCGGCTCTAGAACTGTCCTCACCACCTCTGAAATGGCAAGAGCGCTAACCGCATCGTACACCCCTTGGCTGACCGCCGGCAACCCGGACAACATTGGAGGCGTCTCTACAGCACATACATCGCCCTCTGTTATGACATGGTGGCCATATATGTGTTTTACATCCATTCTCGGAAAGTAATCATTGCTGTGGTTGGCGTTCGGCGGCACATAAATACGAAAAATACGCAATATGAGTTTAGAAAAGACACAGTAGGACACCAAGACACGCCCAAACCCGCCATATAAGAAATGCTAATCGCGGCGAAGGGCTCTACTGAACAATACGATTGCCATATCAAGTACGAAATTTTGAAGCCCGGTAAGGAAGACGTGTGGCCTGCGACGGCACCACTACGGTGCCGCGCACTAACGTTGAGCGGGGCTTCTCGGCCCCCCAGAGGATCGAAGGACGGTACTTCAAGGCGGCTGCTCCTCCGGGCGACCGTCTTGCGCTCTGCTAGAACCAGAGGTCGCAGATTGAACCCAACGCTTCACCTCTCGCAGAAGCCCCATCTCTACATCGCGCTCACTCAATTCAGTCAGTGTTGGAGAATTTCATTCACTAAGGCTGAAAGAGCCGCTGGAATCATCCAAGTCGAGCTGTTGGCTCTGAAGCTTAAGCTGGCGTGCTGTGTCGGTGGCTCCTGTAGTTCCTTGCGCAACGCCGGTAACTTTTTCACGCGTCCTGGTTCTTTGGTCAGCGCTCGGCGAATTTTCGAGAGGCCCACAATCGCGCGCGTTGTCGTCATCTTCACGACTCGACCAGTTTGTTTTCCCAGGGCTGCACTGCCTTTGGAGGTACTCGCAGCCACAGGCATCGACTACAGCTTTTTTACGCGAGCTCCGCAGATGTGCCTGGCCGTGCAGGAGGCGCCGACGCGGAGGCAGCACGAACCACCTCGATGGTGCACTGCCCACCCGATTAAGGGGGAGGGGGACCATGGAATCAGCTGCGCACGCAAACACAGGAGAGCAAGAGGCTCAGGGCCGCCACGTCTTAGCTGGGCTCGTCTGAATGAATAGCAACGGCGCAGAGAGCACGTCAGTTTCGGCTGGTGATCACTGCAGCGTCGGGAGAGCTGGACAGAGACTTCACTCCGGTGGCCGTGAACACTGCAGCGTCCGCAGAAAGCGCCCGAAAGCGGTCCGAGGGGCCACACCACCGGAAAACTCGCTGCATACATCGGCAATACCCTTAGGCTCGACACAGTAGACTTCGCGTGAACCATCTATTCACGCCTGCGTGTCTACGAAAAATTGCACTAGTAAGTGGCTTTATTAACATAATAATAAAAAGGAAGAAAGATTTTTGCTAACCCCGGCATCTGCTAACGATACTGAAGAACCTGAGCTGGGGCAGCGGAAATAAATGATAGCAGGCAGAATGGAGAAATGAAATGAAACAGGTGAGGGGACAGAAAGAAAGGATGGGGGAGAGATAATATACATAAACTATTTACACAATAACAAATGTGTCCTGGTTGTGCGCGTCATTAGTTCATGATGGAGCAATAAAAACACACGCGCACAGCACTATGTTGGGTATACGACTGGAGTGGGGCATCCAGTTGTTAATCGTCCAAGGAAGAAGTCGTGAAGCGGTCGGCCAGTGCGAGTAACTACCTGGCGGAGAACAGACGGGACGTCAAGCCCGTCTGTTTGAGGAATGCACAGAGGCTCATCAAGGTTTGCTCACGGGTGCGAACACTGCCCTGCGGCCACAATAGCGTCTTGAGGGATTCTGGTAGTATGCCCAGCGCCCTATAGGCCGCAAGCATATCGCGACGAGCATCGGCGAACGCGGCGCAGTAAAGGAGCAGGTGGTCGAGTACTTCCACTGCACCGCATCCGTCACACACATCACTCGTCGCGATTCCGTGACGCTCCCGTCGTTCCCCGGGCCACACGCAGCCAATGCGTGCGCGGAGGATCATTGCACGTTGCGACCGCGTAAGTACACGACAGCCGGTGATGCTGTCGATGCGCTCACCTCCTGCGATCCGTGGGTCGGGGTACTGCTTTCGGAGATGCCCCTGGATGATCGCACGCACGTCCTCCAGCGCAAGGGGCAGATTGCTGGGAGGTAGTTGATGTGCGATGGTCGCGAGGTCGTCAGCTTCTTCGTTGCCGGCGATGCCGCAGTGACCGGGCACCCACTTTGCATGCACAGCGCATCCTGTCTGCGCGAGCGAATGTCCCGCACTAGTGGGGAACCGCGGCCGTTCGATTTCAGGCGGCTGATGGCAGCGCGGGAGTCGCACAGCAGAGCACTCCTGGGCGGCGGTGGGACGAGGATGAGCAGCAGGTCCAGCCCGAGCTGGATCTCCGTCAACCCCGCCGTGGTGGAGGAGCCCAGGAAGGTTCCGTGCTGCTGGCTGTGCAGTCGCAGGGCGGGGATGGTAGCCACCGCTTTAAGGGAGCAGCTGTCGCGGGCCACTGATCCGTCGGTGTACGCGAGGAGATGGTCCCGGAGCTCCTCGCGTATGACGGCTCTGGCGAGCAGCTGCACAGCACAGAGGGGTGCGCTCTGATTTCCCGCGATGCCGACGATCTCTCGCTGTATCGCCGAGGCAGGAAGCCAGAGTGCTCAGGAGCATTAGGGGGATGGGCCTTGAGTCAATTGGTCATACTCGAGCAGCGCCGTGCCCATTCGTGAGCGCAGGTGCGAGCGCATACGCTGCAGCATCGAGTCGCCGTCCGGTGCGTGGTGAAAACGGTCGATGTGATTCAGTGCCCCGCGCGCTGCTTGGAGCTCAAGTGGCCACACTCTGCCTAACTGACTGACTGATGTTGCTGAGAAGAAGGAAAAGGAAAGTGCACGGGCCTGCCTACTGGTTCAAGCCGAGCCACGCTCGCGGCCGCGTGCAGAAAGTAGGAGGGGGGAAAGGATAGGAGAGTAAAGAGCGAAAGAAAAGACGCGCTGCTTTCCCGGGCCGATCCCGGAGGCAGTGCAATACCGGGGTGACCCGTGCCAGAGTGCTTCAAGCCAAGCCCTCCGCCATTATCTATAAATAAGTTTAATATCTTAGGTCTGTTACGTTTCGCCTACAACGCGCGGTATAGCCGGCGCGGATGCAACGGACGCCGGGGCTTCGTTCAAAGTGGCGGTCAATTTGGGCCCGTTCATCGCTGCCGCAACGCCTCCCGCCAAGCGCGTCCAGGCAGGTTTCAGTGCCACGTGTCGTCGTGCGTGCGTGTGTGTGTGTGTGTGTGCATGTTGGTGCCCACGCTTGTAAAGCGCGGCAGCCGGGAAGAGGAGCTCCCCAACTGGGAGGCGAGGAGGTCTGACCGGCGCCGGCCCGGCGGACGCGCACGTCACGTCTGAACATGTTCAAGCGTCGCCGTATCGGACGCCTCTTCCCAAGCCGTTCCTTCTTGCCCTCGACTCCGTGGGTATAAAGGGAGCTGCCCCGGACGCCAACGAGAGACTTCGATTTCTTCCTTCGAGTAACGTGGTCGCCCTGACCGGCTGCTCTTTTGCGATGCCAGAATAAACAAGTTGTTCTGTTGCCAGTCGACTCATCCTTTGCCGGGACCTTCGGATGTTTCCAGCTGTGCCCCAGGCCGCCAGGCCAACGCTACCCTTGGGGCTTGCAACCCATTTGCAACAACTGGTTGCCAGCGGTGAGATCCCGACAACGGAGGCCAGCAGCGAAGATATGCGGTCAACTGTATGCTGAGCAGCACAACGACCATCCGGGAGCAGTGCAACGAGCCCTGTGTGATGACTGGTTGCCTGCAGCGGAACGACTGCGCTGAATTCTTGGCTGCGAGGTTTGGTGAGTGCGGGACTTTCTTCTTCTGAGTTTTGCCAGGCTTTTGTTAGTGTCAGAAACAGAGCTGGTAATTGTGGTTGTCGTTGCTGCCGGGTTAGTTTGCGGCAAGACAATAGTAGGCAGTACAGAAAGCAGCATTCGGAGCAGCCATGGATTTGAAGTCGTTGCGCAAACCGAAATTGCTGGAGCTTGCAAGAGAGTTGGGTCTGGATGTCTCAGACAAACTCAGAAAACCAGAATTGCTAAGGGCTATTCTTGAGTTGGAGGCTGAGGATGACGAGCTGTCGGAATGCCTTGAGACCATTGAGGAGAGGGAGCAAAAAGAGAAAGACGAGCGCGAACGTAAAGAACAAAAAGAGAAAGACGAGCGCGAACGTAAAGAGCAAAAAAGAGGAGCGCGAACGTAAAGAGCAAAAAGAGAAAGAAGAGCGCGACCGTCAACACGCTTTGGAAATGAAGCGTCTCGAGGTAGAGATGGAACGCGCTCGTAATGGAAGTCAGGCACACGGTGCAGGAGAACGGGTATCGTTCAAAATGACTGACCTGATGCGGCCGTTTAAGCTTGGAGAGGACATTGGTTTGTTCCTGGTTAACTTTGAGCGAACGTGCGAGAAGCAGGGGTTCTCTCGGGAAACGTGGCCACAGCGCTTGCTCACTTTGTTACCCGGCGAGGCGGCCGACGTAGTCGCTCGCTTGAAGAGAGAGGAGGCAGAGGATTTCGACCAAGTGAAATCGAGTCTGCTAAAAAAGTACAGGCTGTCAGCGGAGGCGTTCCGTCGGAAGTTTCGGGAAAATGAAAAAGGCAGAAGCGAGTCATATACAGAGTTTGCCTACAGGCTTATGTCAAACATGCAGGAGTGGCTCAAAGAAGAGAAAGCGTTTGGTGACCACGAGAAAATTCTGCAGTGTTTCGGGCTAGAACAGTTTTATAGTCGGTTACCTGAGAACGTGCGGTACTGGGTCTTGGATAGGCCAGACGTTAGTACAGTGGCTAAAGCCGCCGAGCTAGCCGAGGAGTTTGTGACGCGTCGGGCTCGCGGAGCTAAGGACGGTCAAAAGGGTGAATTTGGCTCCAAGTCTGAGAGGCCGGAGTTCACACCCATGAGAGCAAGGGGGGACACACGTAGTGCGGATGCAAGTGAAAGCAGTCCGACCGAACGTAAGGAGACGGCGGCAGCCGAAGCCGAACGCAGAAAGCGGTTCGAGACGAGGCAAGCGCGCGTGTGTTATACGTGCCAGAAGCCGGGTCACTTTTCGGCGCAGTGTCCAGAAACAAAAAGAGAAGTCGTGTGTTTGTCATTATGTAGCACTGACGAGAACATGAAGCTTCTCGAGCCTTACATGCGAGACTTCCTCGTGAACGGGAAAGAGTGCCGAGTGCTTCGTGATTCCGCAGCTACAATGGATGTAGTTCACCCCTCTTACGTAGAACCCGATATGTTCACGGGCGAGTGCGCATGGATCAAGCAAGCCGTGGAAGCTCATAGCGTGTGTCTGCCCGTAGCAAAAGTGCTTATTGAAGGACCTTTCGGAGCACTTGAGACGGAGGCCGCGGTGTCATCTATGCTGCCCCCCCAGTACCCGTACCTATTTTCGAACAGGTCCGATCACCTCCTGCGCGAGAAGGGGATTTTGTTTGATGAGGCTAGCGTTCAGGCCTTAACCAGATCGAGAGTTCGGGAGCTCGCTGCAAAGGCGGTAGTTGCGGGGCCGACGTTGTCGAACAATGAAAAAGGGTCGGAGGCGCAGCAAGCTGATATTCCGAGCACGTCCGAACTGGATAAAATTGAGCCTGTAGCGTTGAAGGCACCAGGTACTGGAGAGGAAATGCCCGACACGGGCAAGTTAGAAGAGCTTCCGGTCGAGCTTCCGGGACTAGGCTCAGTGACGAACAGGGAAGACACTGATCAGGTCATTAGTGACTTAATCATTAATGCACCGCTGTCGGCTGAGCAGAAAACCGAACTACACCAACTCTTACAAGAGTTTCAAGGTCAGTTCTCTGAGAGGCCTGGTAGGACTTCTGTCCTTACTCATGATATAGAACTTACCTCCCCAGAGCCAGTACGATCCAAGGCGTACCGGGTGTCACCCCGCCAGCGCGATATTATGGAGGCTGAGGTAAAGAAAATGCTACAGCTCGGTGTTATTGAGGCGGGTGAGAGTGATTATACCTCCCCTTTGATTTTAGTTGAGGTACCGGGCAAGGAACCTCGTCCTTGCGTCGACTACCGCAGGCTTAATTCCATCACTAAGGATCAAATTTATCCGATCCCTAACATCGAGGAGCGCCTTGAGAAAGTTAGTAGCGCTCAGTTTATTTCCACCCTAGATCTTGTCAGGGGTTATTGGCAGGTTCCACTTACAGAAGAGGCTAGTAGGTATGCGGCGTTCATTTCACCAATGGGAACATTCCGTCCTAAAGTTTTGAGTTTTGGTTTGAAGAACGCGCCATGCTGCTTTTCAAGCCTCATGGACAAAGTGTTGCGGGGACAGGAAGAATTCGCTTTACCGTATTTAGACGACGTAGCGATATTCTCCGCATCCTGGTCTGAGCATATGGCACACTTGCGGGCAGTGCTAACCCACCTGCGCGAAGCGGGCTTGACAGTCAAGGCTCCCAAGTGCCAATTAGCACAGGCCGAGGTTGTCTACCTCGGTCACGTGATTGGACAGGGTCGTCGCCGCCCCTTTGAAATAAAGGTGGCCGCTGTGCGAGACTTCCCGCAACCGCGCACGAAGACCGATATTCGGTCGTTCTTAGGTGTCGCCGGCTACTATCAGAGGTACATCCCCAGGTACTCCGATATCGCGGCTCCCCTGACGGATGCTCTAAGAAAAACAGAGCCCCAAACAGTCGTCTGGAGCGAGACAAAGGAAAGAGCTTTTAGCGCCTTAAAGAGCGCCCTAACAAGCCAGCCTGTGCTACGATCGCCAGACTACACAAAAGAGTTCGTTGTTCAGTGCGATGCTAGTGAGCGAGGCATGGGCGTTGTACTGTGCCAAAGGGACAATGGAGAAGTGGAACACCCCGTCCTGTATGCTAGTCGTAAGCTGACCTGTCGTGAGCAGGCGTACAGCGCCACCGAGAAAGAGTGTGCGTGTCTCGTGTGGGCCGTTCAGAAATTGTCATGCTACCTAGCCGGCTCGAGGTTTATCATTGAGACGGATCACTGCCCTCTCCAATGGCTGCAGACCATCTCTCCCAAAAATGGCCGCCTCCTGCGCTGGAGCCTCGCTTTGCAACAATATTCCTTTGAGCTGCGTTACAAAAAGGGGAGTCTCAACGGTAACGCCGATGGCTTAAGTCGAAGCCCCTAACGTAGGAATCCGCCTCAAAGTTGTTTGTTAGTGATGTTTTCTTCCTGAGGCAGGATATTTAACATATTGCTTTTGTTTAGTGTTTCAAAGTGATTATGTGCTTTCTAGTGCAATGTTCCAATTTGTGGACGCGTTCTGAGTGCTGCTTGACTACTGTAAGGAACTAGGCAGTAGTATAAAAGGGGAAAGAGCCTGGCAGAGCTTAGTGAGGGTTGTCTCGTGCTTGCTGACTGAGCGGTTGCGTTTCGGCGTAGTTCTAATGCTTGCTGGGAACGAGCACAAAAAAAATGGCAACTTTCCCGAAGTCACTTTGCAGTGTCCTGTGTGATCCTGAACCTGAGAACGAGGCCTTCTCTGTGCGCTGCGCTCAAGCAACGTCGAGGGACGATCGGTTTCGATTACGAGCATCATCGAGCGACATCCCTCCGGACAGCGGATGCAGTCCCCTGACCATCGGGATCTCCTTCTCCCGGCGGGGCGGTCTGTTACGTTTCGCCTACAACGCGCGGTATAGCCGGCGCGGATGCAACGGACGCCGGGGCTTCGTTCAAAGTGGCGGTCATTTGGACCCTTTCAGTGCTGCCGTAACGCCTCACGCCAAGCGCGTCCAGGCAGGTTTCAATGCCACGTGTCGTCGTGTGTGTGTGTGTGCATGTTGGTGCCCACGCTTGTCAAAGCGCGGCAGCCGGAGAGAGGAGCTCCCCAACTGGGAGGCGAGGAGGTCTGACCGGCGCCGGCCCGGCGGACGCGCCCGTCACGTCTGTACATGTCCGTGCGTCGCCGTCTTGTGCGACTCATCCCAAGCCGTTCCTTCTTGCCCTCGACTCCGAGGGTATAAAAAGACAGCTGCGCCGGACGGCAAGGGGAGACTCCGATTTTTTCCTTCGAGTAACGTGGTCGCCCTGACCGGCTGATCTTTTGCGATGCCAGAATAAACAAGTTGTTCTGTTGCCAGTCGACTCATCCTTTGCCGGGACCTTCGGATGTTTCCAGCTTTGCCCCAGGCCGCCAGGCCAACGCTACCCTTGGGGCTTGCAACCCTTTTGCAACACCGTCATGTGAACGTACGTACGTCTCCTGCAGCGCGATACCTCCCGGCGAATCCTCTGCGATGCGAACGCTCATTGAAGAGTACCGCGCCGCAAGAGAGCGCACGTTCCACCGCAGGATGAATGGTACGTGGGAGGGAGTCCGGCGACTAGCCATCATTCAGGCTTATCTGTGCGGAGCACCTGCTGCTTTTAAGCAGGTCCGGTGCCCCATCGGTGCCCTGCGGGAAAAGTGCGCTGAGGGCGCGCACTGCCAGCTTTAGGCGCGCGATCTCCGCGTCCCGAGCGTGAGGGGGGCTGGCCGTGAGAAGCGGCCGCAGGCTCGGGCCGCGCAGCACGGGACGCCGGGCAACCGGATCGCTGCTGCCTTTACCGGCGCGGCCGTTGCTTCGGTTGCTGCTGCTGCTGGTGAGCTCCCCTGACGACCTGCGCATAAGAAAGCGCGCGCGGCGCCTGCTGATGTTGCTGGGCTGGGGCCGCTGTTTCAGTTTCGGACAACCCGCCTGGATTTTGGTGCCATGGATGTGGCCATAAACAAAGATGTGTCACTTAAAATGTCTCCATATTAATGCTCGGTCAATAAGAAATAAGGAATTGTAACTATCAGCTTTACTTCAATGTTGCAATGATTCCTTTGATGTGATTATGTTTTCTGAAACCTGGTGTACCAGTGAAATAGATGTCCCTCGGTTAGACAGCTACTTGACTTTATTTTTAAACCGTGCCTTTGGTCGCGGTGGCGGTGTGCATGTTTTGTTTGAGAAGGCATGGCAACCCGAGTTACTACTCATGTTCACTATTTCTACATGTGATTATGAAATTTTGTCCACTCGTGTCGAAAATGTGATTTTTGTCGTTTGTTATCGGCCCCTCAACGTTGTATTTCGAATTTCTTTATTTTTCTTGAATCATTGCTTTCTTATGCTAATGATAACTGTTTAAGGCTGCTGTTTGGTGGTGATATAATTATTAACTGACTATTGCCAGATAGTCATACTAAAAATCTAGACCTTTTGTTAAAAGTAAACGAATTTTGCAATATAATTAATTCACCAACGTGAATTACACCTTCCTGCTCGTCATTATTACAGTAGAGTGGTGAGCTGGGCGAGTCGGCACATGGTTGCAGAAAGAAAACAGCGCAAAAGACGGATGCACAGAACAGGAACACAGGACGACGCTGGACTATAGACTCTGGCCGGAAATGGCCGGAATTACTAGATGTGTTCATCACAAATTTTGAAACTGACAGTCTCAAAGCTGGGATTAATATTTTTGATCTCAGTGACCACTTGCCCACATTCCTCTGTACAAAACACAGAAAAAATAAGTTCACAAATTCAGAGCAGTGTTTTCAGGTTATTAACAGCGACAACCTCTTTAAATTCAGAGGCACGTTGACAAATGTCGAATGGACTAGCGTGCTTAACGAGACTGACCCGAACAAAGCGTACGAACATTTTTTAGACATCGTAGAGAGTGTTTACCAAAAAAGCTTTCCTGTAAGTTTAACAAGGCGCAGTCATCGCACCCGTAAACCATGGATCACAGCTGACCTGAAAAATAAAATTAATAAGAAGCGTAAACTCTATCACAAATTTATCAAATTAAAAAAGATCAGTGAACTGAAGACTTTCAAAATATACCGAAACCGCCTGAACAAAGAACTTGAGCGAGCAAAAAACATTTACTACGATAACCAGTTTCGTTCTGCTGGAGGTAGGACGGAGATAATGTGGAAAAAATTAAGCTATCTTTTCTCTATTAGTAATACTCGCAATGAGATTAATGTTATCAAGCAAAATGGGGTTGAGATATCGGGACAACAATTAGTAAACAAGCTCAACCAGCATTTATTTAATCTTTCAATTCCGCCTTATGTGTATAACGACCTTCGCAACATCCCTTTGAGCAGTGAAACAATATTTCTCGACGCTGTTGAGGAACATGAGGTAATGCATGTTTTCCAAGAGCTTAACAATACCACAAGTATAGATATTGACGGGATGCAATTAAAACCTATTAAGTTTGTCCTTGATGTCCTGCTTCCATGCCTCACACATATCTTTAATTTGTGCATTGCTAATGCTATCTTTCCATCTAATGTGCAGATTGCACGTGTGTCTGTCATATACAAAAAAGGCGACAAAAATGACTTCGGCAGTTATAGACCTATCTCTGTGCTATCAGTATTTTCTAAACCACTTGAAAAACTAATTCACCAACGTTTCGCAAAGCTCGAGGAGAAACAATATATAATAACTGACTCACAGTATGGAATTCGTAAGCACCGTTCGACAGAGCACGCATTACTAGCTCAAAAAAGTATATATTAAAACACCTTGATCAAAATAAAATAGCCATCGGCATTTTCATAGACTTTCCAAAGCGTTTGATTTGTTGAACCATGCATTACTAATCCGCGAACTTGACCGCTACGGTTTCAGAGGTCACGCAGGATCTCTTGTACAGTCTTACTAGAGTTATCGCTGACAAGCGGTAAGCACGCATTGATCATCGCCACAAAGTTTGGATCCCTCCTTGTCGCACGAGTTGTTTTCACGATTCATTCATACCCAGAACTTGTGTCAGCTGGAATCATCTTCCCCACGATATTGCTGAAATTACTGATACTGTGGCTTTCGTAACGCTGTTACTAATTTTATATAAGTCTCTGTCTATATCAATGTTTTATTTTATTAGCTGCTATTTTCTTTTGTGGTTTGTTTTGTGTAATGCTGCCTTTTGCTAGTGCTGTTATTGATATTAAACCAGTGTGTGCTGTAACTATATTCAAATTTTTTAGCTGCTGTTTTTGTTTTTTGTACTTGTATGTTATTCCCACTCTCCTCTGTAACGCCTAACGGCCCTGAGGGTAAATAAATGAAATGAAATGAAATAATGGGTATATATCGGAAATAGAATCACTTCGCCGCGGTGGTCGCCAGGGAAGCATACTGGGTCGTTTTCTTTTTAATACTTTTATTAATAATATTGTGCACATCGCCACTGCAAAGCATATAATATAGGCTGACGATACGAGTATATTTTTTTCATGAACTCAAGCAGATACTTAAGTAGATACAGTGAATTCTGCCCTCTATAGTTCATATGAATGGACACAAAAAAATGGTTTACAGGTAAATGTCGCGAAAACAAAAGCAGTTATTTTTAGAGCAAAAATTAAGAAAGTTACACTTGTAAAAGACATTCGCTTCAATGATGCTCATTTAGATATGGTACCTACATTTAAAACACTGGGTGTTGTATTCAATGAAAAAATGGCTTGGGATGGCCATGTCTATCTTATTGCCAGAAAATTGTCGCAAATTATTGGTTTAATTTGCAGATATCGCCAACTACTGCCAAAAAGAGCACTGCTGGCCATATATCATTCACTCTTTAGTTCTCGCCTCAATTACAGCAATATTGTGTAGGGAGAAAACATCGCAAGAAAACATCAATAAGCTACTCGTATTACAGAAAAATTTTCTGAGAATAATTGAAAATGTTCCTAGAACATTCCATACAAAAGAACTTTTTTCTAAATACAAAATACTTTCGGTAGCTAAATTGTACACCTTTCGCTTAAGCCACGCTCTGAAGCGCGATATTAAAAATCACACGTCCTCCCTTCATGAACTGTCCAACATTGAAGTAAGCTATAAAGTACACAATACAAGAAACACAGATCAGTGGCATATTAAAACATACAGAACAACAAATGGCGGCTAAACACTTGAAAACTTATTACCGCGTCTACTAAATGCTCTTTGTGTCAATAACATAAACCTGAAACCACCTCATACAGAAAGCTTTTAGAATAATTTTTGTTTACAGACACTGTTTTGAATTTCTGAAACAAATTGACTGTATTGTACTGTTCATTACTTTGTCATTTTATTTTCCTTACGGGAAGTACCTGTCGCGATTATCTGCAACATTGTATTGTAATTATATAGTATTATAATTTGAAAGTGTGCCACTGTATTGTTGCCAAAGTTCACAGCAGGGTGTACATGGCCAGGTCAAGCGGTCGAAGAGGCCGCTTTTACTATGGACACCCGGTCACCATGTATATTGTGGTGGTAAATAAATAAATGAAAAGGAAATGAATGTGGCGCTCTCGCTGCCAGTGCGGGCACGCCGGGTCCATGGCTGCGTGCCGCCCCCCGCAGTTAATGCAGTGGGGCTTGATCGCGCAGGTACCAGGCTCGTGCGACCCGCCGCAGCGCGTGCATCGGGCAGGAGCTCGACACACCTCAGTGGCATGCCCCAGGCTGGCGCGCTTGGCCCACTGGAGCGGCCGGGGACGGCAGGGGTGGGCGGCGAGCCTGCGCCTGAATATGGTGATGGACGCCGCAAAACGGAGAGCGAGTGTGCTGCCTCACAGCGGCACCGTTGACTCCGCCGCCGCTAGCAGCTCCTCCACCGTCCTGCGTCCGTCCACACCGAAGACCAGGCCGGAGCTTTGGTTCCGAGGAGGAGGCTCCTTGGCGCAGACCGGCACGCCGCGGATGGCGGCTGTGGCTAGCAGGGCCTGGAGAGCATCGCTGCTCCCCGCGTCCACTGCCAACACATTCCGCCGCATGTTTATCCGGACGGCGAGGACGCCCGGACCGGATCCGATCTCCTCGGCCAACTCCCAGCCCTGTTACCTGGTGAAGGCGGTGCCCCGGTTCGCCGGCCGAAACAGCACCGTCCCCAACAGGCTGAACGGGACCTCCATGGCAGCCGCGGCTCGCTTCAGGGCAGCTCTCCGACGCCGCTGCGCCTTGGTAGTTATAATGCGCCACGGGACCAGGCTGGCCCCTGCATCAGCATAGTCGCCGTTTGCGGCGTATTGCTGTGGCGCGCCGCGGAATTGGGCGTGCTTGCTGCCAGCAGACGACGCCCAAGCCGCAGCCTGGTCTCGTGCGGCGGGATCTCGCGAGCCCGCCCCAATTTTCCTCCGGACGCCGTCACCCCATCAGCAACAGCAGCAGCAGGCTGGAGGAGGGCTCCATGCGGTTCCTGCGAAGGAGCTAGCCTCTTCCCGCAAGAGGGCACCATGTCGCCGCTGGCAGCCGAGTCGTGCTTGGCAAACCCTCCTCCCTCGAGTGTGGAGGAAGAAAGAACAGAGACGCTGGGGGGATTCGTGCTTCCCGCTTTGCCACCGCGATGTCCCTTTTGGTCTCCTCGTCCCTCTCCTCCTCGGACCCCGTTGAGCGGCGCTGTTTCCGGAGAACTCACTCGTCCATCGGAATGCACGTGTTCTTTTAGGCTGCAGCTATCTGCGGTGAGCTCGCAGCAGCAGCATCAGGGGGAGAGGGCATCAGAGCTGGTTCCCCAAGAGTAGCCATGGCGACGGGAGGTGAAGGGGTGGCCGGCAATGGCGGGGATAGAGCCGCCATGGAGTCATGCGTCTGGTGAGAAAGCGCCAAGGCGTCACTCAGGGCTAGAACGCGTGGTTACATCGGCGACACGTCCAAGGCCCCGATGACGAACAGGAGGTCCGCCGAGGTGGTGATGAGCGCTTTCGTCAGGCACCTTACCGTGTCCCGCAGATCAGCGATCTTGGCTTGCATCCGCCGAAGGGTGACGGATGATCTTGCCCTGATTGTCGCTCGTCTCCGTGAGAGAGAACGGCCTGCCCAGCGTTGCTCATCGTCACCGAAGAACGCAGGCTGTCACTCGTTCTCGGTGCCTTTTGCCTCCATGTGGAGGCCCCGCAGAGCCGCGAAGCCTTAGGCCTACCGTCTGAAGGAGCGGAGAGCTAAAAAACACGTCCGCTCGCTTCCAGCGCCCGCCGAAGAATTCCAAAAAATTGGTTTTTGGGGAAAGAAAATAGCACAATATTTGTCTCACATATCGGCGGACACCTGAATCGCTCCGTAAGGGAAGGGATGAAGGAGGGAGTGACAGAAGAAAGGAAGAAAGAGGTGCCGCAGTGGAGGGCTCTGTAATAACTTCTACCACCCGGGGTTCTCTAACGCGCACTGACATCGCGCAGCACACGGGAGCCTATGCGTATCGCCTCCATCGAAACGCTGCCACCACTGTTGGGTTCGAACCGGGAACTCCGGATAAGTAGCCGAGCGCCCTCACCACTGAGCCACCGCGGCGGGCGACAATCTGAAGACTGGTCCTCGCAGGGACGGCGGCACCAAAGATTATGACTCTTGAGGAGCCCACAATGACATTGCGACAAAAGACGTAGCGCCCCCAGCGCACCTGTGTGCTTCACACACATCGCCGCCGCTTCTATACATCAACTCAGACCACTACCATGTGGGCGACACTATCTTTACTTGTTCAATATGGCTTAACTTGTTCAATACGGTGTTATCTTATACACTACAGTGTATCTTACGGTGTATAGTGTTCAACATGCTGAAATGCTTAAAAAAATCGGGGAACATAGGCATTGCTTGCCAAGTTTAGAAAGACAACCTGACAATGTGCGCCAGTTATTGCAAGCCTTTACTGAAAGCTTCAAAGCTAGTTCCTCAGAAAATCCTCGTATAATGAATGCAGCGCGTCACTGATGCATCAGAAGTCACGTTTCTTTAATCAAAAGCCTGCAAGCATGACGGAGCGTACTAGAGATGCCTGGTAAAGCGCCAAGAAAATGCGTTGTCGCTGCTGAATCGCCACAAAAACAAACATGGTAGCCAGTACAGTACCTCGAGCTCTAGGCAAAAAAAATGGTTTCTGAGGAAAAGTGGAATGGCGCAGTAATTGTCTCGCATATCTCGGTGGACACCCGAACCGCGCCGTAAGGGAAGAGAGGAAAGTGGGAGTGAAAGAACGATTAGAAAGCTTAGCGCGCGGCGCCTTTTCTTTCTATCATTCCTCTTCTATCCTTTAACTCTCCTACTTTCAGCACGCGGCGTGACTCGGCTTGAGCCAGTAGGCAGGCCCGTGCACTTTGTTTCTTCCTGTCAGCAGCAGCAGCAGCGGCGGCGGTGGCTGCAGCCGCGGCGGCAGCGGCGGCGCCAGCAGCAGCAGCAGCAGCAGCAGCGGCAGCAGCAGCAGTAGCGGCAGCGGCGGCGGCGGTGGCGGCGGCAGCGGCTGCGGCGGCGGCGGCGGCAGCAGCAGCAGCAGCAGCGGCGCCGGCGGCAGCAGCAGCAGCAGCAGCAGCTATTTACAGGAGAGACTGGGGACTGGCATTAAGGGCCAGCCCGTTACCAATTCTAGGAGAGGTCCCTAGTGTGGGACCCCTGTGGTTTCCGCGGCAGCTCGGGCCCTAGCGACGAGGGCTTTTTGGCTCTCTAACGTGCAGCAGCCGAGCAGTGCAGCCTCCCAGCTCTCTCGGGTAAAAGGGGTGTAAGCGTAACCGCTTTAATCTCCCTGCGAAAGGGCTAACCAAAAGCGAGGAGCGTTGACTCCCTCGCTTATTACCAACATGGTACTGTGACCGGCAGTGCTGCAATATTTTAATCAGGCTTCTAACGAGGGGAGTGCCCACATTTGGGATGCGCGTTCGCAGACGTGTACCACATGGTGTTGGCATGTCCCTCTAACCCTGCTTACCCCCCTTTCCCCTCGTCGCGGTCGGGATCGAACCCGGGTACTCCGGCTTAGTAGCCGAGCGCTCTTATAACTGAGCCACCGCGGCTGGTAGCCCTAGACTGTCGGACCTAATGGGCACGCGTTTTGTATCGCTCGTTGCCATAGCAACTGTGACGGAAAAGGGCAAGAGTTTGGCCTGGGCCATCCCAGAAAGTTTACGTTGCCCAATTTAGACCAAAATCGGTGTTCGACCATAATTAACCGTGGCCGACACGAAGGGATTCTTCAAATTTGGCCTGAGTCATTTCCTAAAATATGGCCCCGGCAACCCCCGAAATTTGACCTCGGCTGAATTGGGCCAAAATCGTTTTCCAGCCATATTTGAGGGTCCCCGGCGCGACGGCAACCTAGAAGTTTGACCAGGGTCATTACCAAATGTTTGGCCCGGGCGACCCCCGAAATTTTGCCTTATCCGATTTGGACCAAAATCTATGCCTAGCTGTAATTGAGCGTCCTCGGCGCGAAATTGAAAATTTGTTTTTGGGCAAAGAAAATGGCGCAGCATCTGTCTCACATATCGGTGGACACCTGAACCGCGCCTTAAGCGGAGGGATAAAGGAGGGAGTGAAAGAAGAGGCACCATAGTTGAGGGCTCCATTAAGATTGAATGAGCTGTTCATTTAGGAAGGGAAGCGCAAGGCCGTTTTTAAAGCGAAATCATTACTGGCGGCGAACTTGCGATTTCGCCGCGGCGGAGCTGCGAGGAGACACATGACGGCACAACGCGCGCCTCGCCACGGAGCCGAACCGGTCTGGCCGGGCCGGCTTGCCCACTCGGCGCGAAATAGAGGGCCGACATGCTCCAAGTCTCCGCAGTGCGGTCAGAGTGCGCGGAAGTCTCCGAACGCGTCGGCGGCCAAGCGCAGTTGGAGTATAGAGGATCTCGCTTTGGCAGACGTGACGTCGCCGTGCAGCGCGCGCGCGTTACGCCGGAGTATGAACGGTAACCGATGTATCATTACGAAAAACGTGGCCCGGGCGACCCTCGAAATTTTTCCTTATTCGATTTGGACCAAAATCAATGTCTAGCTGTGATTGAGCATCCCCGGCGCGAAATTTAAAATTGGTTTTGGGGGAAAGGAAATGGCGCACCATCTGTCTCACATCTCAGCGGACGCCTGAACCGCGCCGTAAGGGAAGGGATAAATGAGGGAGTTAAAAAAGGAAGGAAGAAAGAGGCACCGTAGTGGAGGGCTCCAGAATGAGTGCATCAGCTGTTCGTTTGGAAAGGGAGGCTCAAGGCTGTTTTTAAAGCGAAAGCTTTACTGGCCGCGCACTCGCGATCCGCCGCGGCGGAGCTCCGAGGAGGCACATGACGTCACAACGCGCGCCTCGCCGCGGAGCCGAACCGGTGTGGCCGGGCCGGCGGCGGCTGGCGCACTCGGTGTGAAATAGAGGGCCGACATGCACTAATGGTGACTTCCAACCGCAGAGTTGGAGCACTTCGGGAGCAACTTTTTCTGCTCTTTTCGGAGCAGCTGCATTCTAAACGTATATCCGAGCCACGGATCGCGTCTCCCAATCGTAGAGAGGGAGCGGTTGCCGAGCCGAGATTGTTCCGTGGAGCAGGACTGCTCCACCGAAATCGGCGGATTCGACCGAAAGTTTGCGTTACGTTGTTTTCAGCGGCGCTAGCGGCGCCCTCTATTTCCGGCGGCTTGTCACGTCTGCCGCGCCGGCTCCTCTCCGCGCTCCGTAGCAGACGATCAGCTTCGCCCGCCGCTATGGAATCAAAAAGTGAATCGCGCGAAAAGCGCGGGCAAGCGCAAGGAATGACGGGTACTTCCTCCAGCAGTTCCCGTTCGCCACCTACATGCTCTGCCAGAGCAAGTGTACTCCAATCGCAATTTCAGGTCACGTGCTCTTCGCCGGATTCAGGCGCTCTGTCACAGAGCGTGCAGACCGCTCCGGGCCTGCGATTGGACTTCACCATAAGTCTCAGCCAGTGCGGTCAGAGTGCGCGGAAGTCTCCGAACGCGTCGGCGGTCAAGCGCAGTTGGAGTATAGAGGGTCTCGCTTTGGCTGATGTGACACCGCCATGCAGCGCGCGCGCGCGTTACGCCGGATTATAAACGCTAACCGACGTATCATTACCGAAAATTTGTCCCGGGCCACCACCGAAATTTAACCTTGGCCGATTTGGACCAATATCAATGACTAACCATAACTGAGCATGCCCGACACGATGGCAACCTCCAACTTCGGTCTGGGTCATTTTCCAAAAATTTCGCCTGGGTGACCCCCGAAATTTGACCTTATCCGATGTGGACGAAAATCAATGTCTAACCGAAATTCTGTGTGCCCGGCACGATGACAACCTCCAAATTTGTCCTGAGTAATTTCCAAATATCTGGCCCAAACAACCTCCGAAATTATGACCTTGGACGAGTTGGAGAAAAATCGATGTCAGAACAGAATTGAGCATGCCCGAAACAATGACGACCTTCAAATTTGGCCCGAGTCATTTCCAAAAATTTGGTCCGGGCCAACCTCGAAATTTGACCTTAGTCGATTTGGACCAATATCGATTTTAAACGATACCGGACCGTGCCTGGCACGATGGCAACCTCGTAATTTGACGCAGGTCATTTTCAAAAATTTGGTCTAGGCGACCCGAAATTATTACTTGGCCAAGGTGGACATCAAACCATTATTGACCGTGCCCGACACGATGGCGACCTCCTAATTTTGCCCGGGCGATTGCCAAAATATGTCAGGGCACTCGAGAGAAGGCGAAAATATAACTGCCTCGCCGCGCCGGTGGTGGTGGTGGAAACTTTATTACATACAGGGGAGTTTAGGACGCGCAGGTCCTTGGGCCCCCGCACGGCCCCACTGCACTCAAACGTTCATGTCTCGGAGGCTCATAACGCTGGCAGCCCGGCCTGTGGCGATTGCTTGCTTGGCTGGGTCCTCGGAGCGCAGTAGTGTCTCCCAAGCCTCCCAAGTGGTAAGGTGCTCCAGGCCCCGCGGGGGAGGATCCCCCGGGCAGAGGAAAAGGATATGATCGAGAGTGGCTTTGGGGTGGTGGCAGAGGGTACAGGAGGGGTTTGTGTGGACTTGGCGATAGCGCGAGCGTATATAAGTGGAAGGTAAGGTGCGTGTTTGGAGCCGCCTCCAAAGTGTCTGATGATAATTGTCGAGGGATGGGGTGGGGGTACAGCCGACGCTCGGCTTTGCAGGCCTGCGTCAGTTCACTGAAGGAATGCATGCGCTCCCGTGAGAACCCCAGATCAGAGGCCGCCGGTGCCCGGTTGAGAGAACCTCGGGCTAAAGCGTTGCCAGCCTCGTTTCAGGGATTCCCGGAGTGGGCAGGCACCCATATGACCTCCATGTGGCGGGGCGGGTGTGCGGCGAGGGAGTTCAATATGCGAAATGCAGGGACGTGAACTCTCCCACGGGCGAAATTTAGTATGGCAGTTTTAGAGTCAGATAGTATAAACCGGGCCTCCGTGCGCGTGATGGCTAGGGCAATAGCGGCCTCTTCAGCCTCCTCCGAAGTGGCAGTGGGAGATATGTGAAGGGTAGCAATCGTTTGTAGGGAGGGGTTCGTGATGGCTACAACCGCGTCCTCGCCTGTGCATGCGGCATCCACCCAAATGGCATCCGGTTCCATGCCATAGTTTTTGTGGAGCGCCCGTGCGCGAGCTCTGCGGCGGGGTTCGTGGTAGGTGGGGTGCATGTTTTTAGGGAGAGGTTTAAATAAGTAGTTTGCGGTGAATGTGGTGGGGGACCGGGAGCTGTGTGGGATCCGTGGCTGGTATCCTGATGCCGAGGGTGTGTAGGATGTGTCTGCCGGTGGTGGTTCTCGCGAGACGTATGTATTGTGTCTGTTGGTGGGCCTCGATAAGCCGCCTGATGTACATTCGCGAGTAAAAAAAGATTAGCACACATGACGGAACACCGGAGCGCCGGAATGACAACGCGTAGCGCTGTGGGTGACGAAGAGGCAGATAACGAGAGTGCCGGGCCGTTCACATTCTAAGGTATTAGGGGTGTTCAGCGGACTGTCACGGCCCAGAAATTTTTTTTCTGTCTCTCTTTTTTTTAACATAGCCTTGCTCCCGCAGGCAACTGGTGAAGAATAGGATAGCTATTTTTTTGGCTTGTTTGGCAGTTAATTTTGCGAGCAGCCTCAGCCGCGCGGTGCTTGGTAACTGCTTGAACCGCTCTGCATCCTGGCGCTGCCATGGCCTCCCAAGGAGGCAGATTTGAATATAATTGAAAATATATGGGGCTTAATGAAAAGGCGACTAGCTAAAAGGCAGCTGCACGAGTCATTGCCAGATATCCTCTGGGCGGTGGTTCAAGAGGAATGGAGCAGGCTCCAGGCTCTTCCTGACTTTGCAAGCAGCCTGTTTGACTCCCCGCCTGAGCGCCTTCAAAGCGTTGTGAGGGTCGGTGGGGCCTATGCACGCCACTAGCGCCACGACGTGTTTGCTCTCGCATCACGACATCGAGCTGGCTATCCTCCTTACTTCTTTTCCTGAATGAATGTGACAGTGCTCCTGTTAATATTGTTACTACACTTTCCCAACAAAGTTACTTGTGTGAGTTTGTTGCATCAGGAAAATAATCTCTATCTGTTTTTCGAGCTTGTGTAATACTTGCTAAAAGTAGCGCTATCATCCATTGTTTCCGCGAGTTCCTTTTTACGAACCATCACGGACATAAAAAAACGGTAATAAAACAGAAACCATCTTTGCTCATGATAACCAAGCCAAAATAAATGCCGCATGCACAGTCACACAGGGTCGGCACTTTGGCACTCGGGCGATGGCACACTTGATAAAACTTACTCCCCCCATGCTGCAAATATGGAAACGGCCCAATAGGCAGGTCTGCATACTGCAGGGCCACGTGGTGAGATATACAAATTCTGATCGCCAGTGACTTGTGGTAATAATTTTTACTCGCGACTGTACTACCGGTGTAGAGATAGCGCGGTGCACGTGGGTGAGGACCTCAGTCCAAGACTCCAGTGGCTTCAGCCGAAGCTTTGGCGATAGCGACTAGCGCCTCCTGGTATTCCAGGGTGCCGCTGGTCAGCATCACCTACCAATGCTCCAGCGCCGCGTTGTGCGGCTTTAAGTTGTTCGGTATATCTGAGCACACCCTTGTAATGTGCTTGAATACGGGAATTTCGATAAACCAAGGACATGTATCTGCGTATAATGTTGGGTGAATGCGGTGTAGGTGCCGGAGATTGTGCAAAATAAGTATTTGGATGTGCCTTAGTTGGTAGGAGTCCTCCGGGGAAATTTTCTTATGTGGCGGGGGGGTATTAATAATTGATTTTTGGGGAATGGAAGTGGCCCAGGATCTGTCTCATATATCGTTGGACACCTGAACCGCGCCGTAAGGGAAGCGATAAAGGAGGGATTGAAAGAAGAAAGGAAGAAAGATGCCGTAGTGGAGGGCTCCGAAATAATTTCGACCACCTGCACTGTAAAAAAATTCCGTACCTATAACGTAGACTATGTACGTTTTAAATACAGAACCACTTCTGCTTTCAATGAAACGTAGGGAATGACCGTATATTCAGTCCAGTATTGAAGGAAACGTCCGTGTTCCTCTGTTGTCGTTGCAGAGAAAAATACTAAAGATTCAATTTAAGGGATCAAAACTTAACACGACAGGACGGTTGACCCCATCGACTATGTGTTGCACCAAATGCACTAATAACTTGCTTAAAGGCAGCAAAAACAGAAGATGCTTATGATGTGACGCCACTTTTACACGATGAACTGCTGGCCCGCGGACTATAGGCATCACATGACATCCGATTTTTTATTTGTCTGGTTTACTCTTAGCCAACAATGTCCGCAAACTAGCATGGCGAACGACCGTGAGCATGTCTAATGTGATTAACACAATGAAGAGCCGAGGAAGGGTGATAACGCATTACGTTGCTTCAAGGTTGAGTGATTGGTACAAATTCTGAGCAACGTTAAATAACAAAGGCCTTAATTTGCTATAATGTTAAAAGCTGACTTGATGAAAATATTTTTCGCTACATTGCTAGCCACATGATAGAGTAACATTTAATAAAAATGTTACTGCAACATTTGCTTCCCGTGAGAAATGCTGCGTAATGAAGTCAACTGTTAGAAAACATTTAGACACAGACAATGGTTGGACAACTTCTCCAAAGTGAAACTGAACACCAGCTGAAAGTACATTGCAAACATGATGAAAGTGCACAATTTGAAAGCCGAATTTCCATCTGCCATTTGGTAAGGAAATAAACAACTGAGTAAACCAAAAGCATGGGCAAACAAATCTGTGAATGCAGTGCAATGTAGCAGTTACATCTTTGCTACACAACCATTAATCAAAAACACCAACTCCTTCATGGATAACAAAAGCACAGACACAACAACATATTGCTCAATGCAATGTTTAATTTAGTAGGTACCTATTGCCGCCCATTCATGCCTGCTCTTCCTGCAGATAAATGAAACGCCACCAAAAAGCAGCGAGCAGCCATAATTGCTGCAGTGACAAGGAGGATGTGCACCATCGTTGCTGTTCCCCCATCCTGAGTAGGAAATAATAGCAGTTTTTTCTGGAAATACTCTGAAAGCACGAATTTTCTATCCATCGTTTACTTAGCTTGCACTGACACGACCCATTGTGTACTCGGTACCTTTGACAAACAAGGAGCCAGCCGATAGGCACACAAGACTGTAGAACCTTGCTAACTTGCAAAAAATCAATGCACAGAAAGAAAAAGCTGACAAAAAAATGAGGAATTCCTTATTTGCACTTTTTATTCAATACTAAGAATGTGGCTAAGATATGGCATGAACATTGTTTTTTTCTGTTCACTTAGAAACTTTCCAGCCTGTGCTAGCATATTACTGTGATGTAAATAATGAAGCATGCCAGCACTGTACGATATGCTGTAACACTTATGAAATACTCCCCTTCAAGGCTACCGCATGCCTCTTACATGCGGTAAAGTTTAAATTTGCCACACTAGCTAGTCTGCAAGATGAGACGCCAAGCCTCTGACATCTGGCGATGTGTACCTCCCATGTAATTAGAGTGATTGGAGATGCTCCTTTTTGATGGCATTTCAGTTGCTGGGTGTGGAAGGACCAGATATGAAGGGCAACAACTAGACACCAACTTTTTAAGCAACATCACAATAAGCAATGTGCCTTAGCTTTCCTTCTGTCCAAAAAGGAGTTTCATTTTCTATGTTCTGTGTACACACAACTGCTTGCATGTGGACATTTTGGCTTGCTGGGAGGTGCTTTCCTCTGTTAAACTACAGTTTTAACTCTGGCCTCAGTCTTCTGCGCCTTCTTAATTTTTTGCTAGCGTTCACCTTAAGTCGCGTACAAACTCACGCAGATCTCCACTTTTCTATGTTTCCAGCTGTCACATCTTCTCTGCCTTCGTCATGTCCACCACTGCATCCAATGCCTTCAAGTCTGCTGTGTATAATCATTTTAATTAATCTGCCTACACAAGTATTTATGTTAGTTGCTCTCCTCTCTTCGATGCCAATTGGCCCTGAGAGTAAATAAGTGAAATGGTAGTCTAATCTAGGTCTGAGCAATCACGCATTATGTTGAGTTTATTTTACCACGTTGGCCAGTAGAGAGTGGAAGGAAAAAAAGCTGCTAAGTGGAGCTCGACATGCCTCTCGACCCCTACATTGGAAAGCAGCAGACACCAAGGCATACGTAATCACTACCGACAACAGAACATGACAAGTGTGAAGTAATTCAGTAACGTTCGTCGCATTTACCACAGTGCATACTCGCTGCTCAGTAATTTATTACCTCATTAGACATTCTTCAAAGAGAGTGTACAATTATGTGTTTTGTTTGAACATGGCACCACAGTACAATGACAATCATTAACCTTGTGCCAACACAACATAAAATAACTTCTGCCCAGTAAATGCATTGCTTACAGTGCCACCACGGCACCTGTTTAGAAAATTAGCTCAAAATATTAGTGACATTAAATTTGAGCAGACGGTAATTCCCCTGCCCCCTCCCTAAAAAAATGGAAAAGGGTGCTCTTCCGACGGTACGTTTGTACGCTGTAATATTTGCGAGTCCAACTACGTGTGAAATTCAGATATAGATAATTAACGCCAAAGCATTCGGTTGAATGCGAGGCGCCAGGGCGCGGGCAAACAGTAATCGTCTTCAGGTATCCACTGGTGCCACGCCCTGAGGGCCACTGCTCGGCGAATACCATTCATGGCCACGTTCACATCCAACAAGCTTGTCACAAACATCACACAGGTGATGATGCAGCAGCAGTTCATCATTGCTGTTGGCCAGTGCTGAATTTTTTGGCGTGGTAAACGGAATCATCCACCGAAACGCGCGTCGACTGTTACTCGCCAGATTCTTGCAGTCCCACGAGGGAGAGCAGCTTTTCCGACGGCTTCAAGTCTCCTCTTTCGTGCAGGGCCACTGGCATTGTAACGCACATTCTGCATGATCGTTTTACTACGCACCGATGCCGCACGGGACAGCGAGCTGTTGTATGTACACTCCAATGCAGCGTTCCGGCCACACACATACACACACACACATACTAAAGACACGCAACGCGCAGGACGCACGCAGCGAACACGGAAGAACAAAAACCCATTCCATAGCGCCTGTTCATTCAACTCCACACTGCGCTAACTGCACACATGTTTCCGACTGCGGGCTCGGCTAGCGCTTCGACTTCGCCATGGCTAGCCATGGCCAAGCTGCGCTGCCGCTGGTGGTAATAACGTTCATGCAACGAAAAGAAAAAACAATATATCAAACGATTCAGGTTGTCAGCTAAAAAAGCTACCGTAAAATTAAATACATCTTATATGTTTTTGCCGTTGTGCGCCTTTGCGACATCAGCGACGTGAGCTTGAGCGCGAATACGCGAATGGCGCTATGAATTTCCCGTCTTGCTCCGTAAATTGCAAATGGCGCGGCTGCGCCGCTAACTTTTAGACATGCTTGCAGAGGTAGTCGGTGCGAACAGTTGGAAGTTCAGTCGACTGGAATTGCTCAAGGAAAGTCAGCGGCACTGCATTTTTATTGTTTCTGTGCATTGCGAGTGACTTTGGCGGCAGCCACTCGGCAACGTCTCCGGTTTGGCGAACTTGTGAGAATGTGAGCCTTTTGTTCTCAAATTTTGAAAGCGGTTTTTTGTTTGTATTATAACCCTGCGTCTCGTCGCATGTTATGTTCACGATAACATCAGTACAACGTGCATGCGCTTTCTGTCTCTATTTAGAGTAATATTGGTCGATCAGCGTAAACTTGGATTCAATTAAGCACGAACTGTCCATGTTGGTACTGCGTGTCGAATGTGTTTTGAGATGATTCTGAGCGGGAGATGGTGTTCTGATAATTTGTGTACTACCAGATATAGTCTAGACATTTGAAACCATTTATCACACTGAAACAAAGTTGGAAAACTGTTTTGTGTTCATGCAGCTGCTGTCCTTAAACTTGACTTTTCGGCAATCATTCGCATGGCTCCTTTGGATCTGGAAAATTGACTACTGTTGCCAGGGGTGCCTGGTAGCAGAGCTCCTGGCGACGCCCAGTGGGTCATTTGTTTGTCCAAGTGCCCAGTACCAAAGGTACCATTCCTGACATTTTTTCCCAGTCCGTTAACCTCATATTCCTTGCAAAGATTACAGTATGTAATCAGGCAGTAAAAAAATTGGTAACTTCTGCATATTTCAGAACAGTTAAAAGAAATGCACATGCAGCATCAGTATTCTCTCGGTAGAATTTCTGAGACCTGGATTCATTTCTTCTAGGACTGTGGCAAGCAGTAGGTCAACTGTACATAAATTTATTTCCCTCTGGTGCAAAGTAAAAAGTGCAAACGTCATAAGACAAGTCTCTAGTCTGTTTCATTCTCACTGCATTTGGCCAAAGCATAATATGAAATGCTGTATGTTTTATGCCCTAGTTTCCTTTACATTGAGCAGTAGATATTGACAGTGAATAGCAAGGCAACTCCACTCGCTGACGGTTTTGCCTTCGGCAGCAAAACAGGGAATACCTTACCCATGTGTTATCTCGACAGACTGAAAAATGCGATGGACAGCTGCGCCCACAGCTGCTATCACCTCCCAAGTGCATGCGCTCGTAAGACACATAATAACTCTGGATTGCCATTAACATAGCCTTGCTCATTGCAGTTGCCGATAAACACCTCATAAGTGGTACTATTATGCACTCTTTTCTTTGGCACTATGTATGAGCTTCTGTTTTCGCGCTTTCTAGAAATAATGCATGCAGTTTTGAACTGCGAAAAGAGAATTTACGTTTTAACTAGATTGTCATGTCAGTATGTTACAGCCAAATTGTACATTGATGTCAGTGCTGGTGGTTTCTTTTCATTATTTTAGGAGAATGTTATAATTTTACCTATAGCAAATAATAGCCCTCACTAATTAGCTGATTTTGTCATGTCCAGTATTCTGATATGCTAAGCCACCAAAGCATGATTCAGAATGTTGTCAGAACTAAAGGCACTGAGTCTTCCGTGTCAGTAAAAAATGTGCTTTATACCCCTGTCACATGGCATTCCTCGAAGGCCTTTCCAGCAAAGGCACCATTTTTCACCAAAGGAGCGAAAGCTTAAAGGAGCAGCGATGCAGCTACACGGTGCAGCCCAAAGGTGAAAGTCGTTCAGGCTTAGCACCCGCTGCTATACTCGAGGTGGCTGAAGTGAGTGTTCTAAAATTAAAGTGGTGTATTCTGTTCATTCGTTGAGCTTTGACAATTTTTTATTCTGATTGCTTCCTTAAAAGTACTGCAACAGCTACTCTCATCAGCAGGAGCAGGTTTTGTACGTGTATTGCCTTGGCCTCCACGGGCGCTCGGTGTTGCCGCAACACTTTCACTGTCTTGAAATTTGAACATAAAACATAAACACCCGTACAAAAACCAAAGCCAGACACACCTTTCGTATTTGAAAAAATGTTTTCAAACATTATTAGCTTATGTATTTTTTTTATTGCTTTTACTTTTTGACTTTGGATGGTACTGCGATCACAGCTTCTCGAATGCCGCGTCTTCGGGCTCCGAAGGTCTCGGTTGAGCGCCTTCGCCTCCAAGGCCCTTAGCGACAAAGGCGCAACATTTGTACCGGGTAGCTGCACTCCTTACGCCTTTGGATATGATTCTCAAAGGCCTTTGCGGTGCCCGTGTGACAGGGGTATTAGTGTGGTATGGCTGCTTGAACACCTGTCCCTGGTATCTCACAAACTGAATAAGGAAGGGAAAAGCCTCAGGGTGCTTGCCGACGTTTCGACAAGAGGACTTGTCTTTGTCTGGCAAAGTGTTCATCATTGGTGGGGTTTAAATAAGGTTTTCACTTCGAGGCGAAAGGCCTGTTGTGTGGGACGAGGGTGCAATATGGGAAGGGCGTTACGATGGGGAGCATGAACCTTGACCAGGCATGATAGCTGCTAAAGAAGAATAACCGGTTGACCTGCAAAACTGTGAAAACAAAAAAGCCCAATTCAGTAGAAACGAATCTCGGGGTATGGAGTGTGGATAGTGGGCTTGAATGGCTTTATGTCCAGCCACAACAGGTGGCTTGGTATGGCTGGCTGCCTTTTCCTGAAAAACTAGGATAAAGGAATTAAGGAGCATGGCAGAATAAAATACCAGGGGGGGTGGGGGGGGGCAAATAATTTGAAGTAAAAAGAGAAAATGGGGGCAGGTTCCGAGAAAAGGCAAAAAGAAGGGGGAGGGGGAGGAGTATGGCAGCCAAGGTTCCGAGAAGTGATGTCAGGAGGTGCAGGGCGTAAGGTTAAAGTATAACGATAAATTAAAGAAAGCAGGAAAGGAGGGGGAAAATGTGGGTTGGGAAACCTCTGACCATGTGCAAGGCCTTTTCAAATAATTATGCCAATTCCGGAATGTACAGACCTGGCCACATTTAGTGCAAACATGTGAGCGCATGGCCGCACTCTTTAGAGGTCCACTGTGTGCGGCGCAGCCACTCATCGCTGCAAAATGGCGCAAGAGGAGATGCACCTGGATGTGGTGCTTCGTGTCATGTTACACTTCGATGTGTGGCAATGTCAGACACAGTGGCCCAAAGAGCACAGCCATGTGCTCGCGTGTTTGCACTAAGAGTGGACAACCCTGTACTTTATTCTAAGTTTCCTCTGTATATGTTGACCCCAGACGAAAACAAGTTGTCTTGTCGAAACGGCAAGCACCCTGAGATTTTTCCTTCCCTTGTTCACTTTTTGAGTGTCAAGAAACCATCTGCCTACTCTCTCTGTACCATGCACTCCACATCTTGTACGGTTATCTTTGTATGTATACACCAGTGATGAATCATGAAGGAAATCAAGGGATTTGTATTTGTATTGCTTAACACTTACTTTAAAGCTATATCATGAGGGTATAGTTGAAAATGTGCTACGGGGGCTTGGTTGTGTGTCGTGACTGGTTTCTCTTTATCAGGGCTACTTGACAGCCACCATGAAACGCAAGCTTTTGAAAAGTCGTTCCTCATATAAAAGAGCGTTTCCACTGTTACAATGGAAATGTTATTTGCTAAAAACTTCAATCATTGCAGTTCAGGGATTGATATTTTTCAAATAACTAACCTGAAGTTCAAAACCTGCAGAAGGAACTATGTAACTTTTTTCCTGCCTTAAAAACCCAGTACTTATTTGCCAGTTTCAGCAAGCAGAGGTCTGTTTCATGGCACATACTTTCCACTACCTTGCATGAAAATTGTGCAGTACAGGCCCACCATAAAACTAGGGGCATAGTATACTGCTTGTATGCAACCACTTTGGCGTTAGACCATGCATAGCATGGTCTTAAAGTTATTCTTTTCATTGGCAACTGGTTCATAAAAGGCCTATTCTGGCAAAAGGCATTTAGCAAAATTATCTTCCTCTGAATGCTTCTAAGGATAACTTTAGTTCATTCAGGAAAATATATATTGACAATATCTCTTAAAGGCATGATTGTCCATATTAGCTCTTGTTACCTCACAGTATTTAGTTTTGTGCCTCCAGCATCACTGACTTGCATCATATGTTAAATAGAGTAGTAAAAAAGCTCGCTGTTAGTTTAAACCACAACTCATGATGGGGCTGTGCACTTTTTGTTGTGTTACATGAAATATACTTATGTATGAAACAATTTCTTTCAGCTGCACCTCACATGATTCAAATTCTATCAGAAGAAAGGCTGCAACACAGCATTGATCACTATCTGTTGCTTTCCCAGCACATAACATGCCATAACAGCACATAGCAGGTAAGATGTGAACAAAAACAGTGCATGTATATGTTCCACACATGCATTTTGTGTACTACCAACACTATGATATGATTAACTATGTCATGTAAGAGAGAGCACACAAATCATTTTTTGTATATATTGCAGCATGGTTATTTCAAGTTTTAAACTGGCCATTGAAACGACCCATTGTATCACCGCTGGTTACCCGATGGCACTGGGGATCGAACTCCACACCTACCGCTTGCTAGGCAGATGCTCGGACCACTAGGCCACTCCTGCGGTCCCCCCACTGATGTTGCTTACACCAGGCGCTGTTAAAGCCCCGGTATGTATGTTAAATGCATTTTATAAAACCATTCACTTCCAAAGTACCATTTCATCTTTATAGCAAAACCACAGTTCGCCTAGCTAGACAAACCTGCTGCATACAAGCCAGCAGAAGGGTTGCACATACATGCTTCGGTAGGAAAACATAAAAATCAAGCAGAGCCTGCCCTTCATGGTGCATTATACCCTGATTTTGAGCAATGATCAAGATAGGCAGATGGTCATTTCATTGAACACTTGCATGATACATTCGTAGAATCGAAAAGACAAGTACTATTGCAAAATCTTCAAACAGTGTTTATTCTCAGAGAAAACATATCATGAAAAAAGTGTTGGATTAGTTATGGTGCACCTTGTATGGGGAAAGGGGCTCCAAATTTGTGAAAGTCTTAATTTTGGAATAACGACAGCGTTTAAACTAGTTGGGTTACCATGTTTAGATAGTGGATGTGCTCAAAAAGACACTGGAAGTAAGCGCACTGTGTGGAAATCTCTTTCTGTATCCTTGTCTTTTCGAGCGCTTTCACGATCTAAACTTAATTTTGCAAGAGAGCAAGGAAAACAAATATTTAAATTCTGATAATTAAGGATAAAAGATCATGTTTCATTGTGTTGCCTAAAGTGTACATTGTATCACTATTGCTGTATTGCAGCACTTCTGTCGTGGCCTTGCATTGCAGCCTCTTGACTTTTGTTTATATAATAGGCAGTCCTTTTTTTCATTCCATTGCAACACTTTAGGAGTTACTACAGAGTTGCGTGGTAGCGAACTCTCAGATTAACGGTTTGCATTATTACGCCCGCATAACTTGCTAAGTGTTTCACTGCAGTCTTGTTACTAGAACAGCCTCTTGAAAGTATTCAGCCTGGTGGTCATTGAGGGTTACTGTTCACATATCAAAATGCCGGATCAGCTGTATACTCTTTACAGCTACCAGAACTATGGTACATTTCATGACATGCTGGCTGAAGAGTGCTGGAGCACCAGACTGGGGATTTGGATGAAACAATTTTCAAATGTGTGCTCGGTATCACGCTGTTTTGTTCCAGTTGTGGAGAGGTTTTCTTTTCAAATTTGTTCCGTCAAACATTTAAATTTTGTGCAATATGTTGTTGCCTTTATCTTGTGTTCTCTTTGTTGTTGAGGTTTAGTATTTTTGGCACAAGCACTCCACTCTATTACTTTTCAGTATAATTTAAAATTTGTAGGGCACGTCATGAAGAATAATACTTCTACTTGAATAATCTGCATGTGTTTATGTTCTCATTGTTGATATAAAAACTTAGTTGAGACAGCTTGTATTTTAGCTCTGGCTAGAATTTTTAGGAGAGCCTCAGTAACATAATCACAAGACGAACACAAACTTGGTATTATTGTTTGTGCAATGAAAAACAGTTTTAAAATAGTTATTAACAGCTGTCAGTGTAGGACTGGCCTAAAATGTTTTGTGCTCTATGTAGCTCTTCTCTGAGGCAGGATTAATTCATCTGCACCTGCAGCCTGATACCGCCAAGATACCAATTCTTGGGTGAACTTATGATTTTTTTTCACTGAGCAAACTTGCATCATCTTGAAGCATGGAACTTGAGCTGATCCTTAACAGCTCTAGTGTAGCGAATTTCATTATCCTCATTGCTTAGTTTACGTTCACCTCAGGACAATGGCCTTTTCCAGTTTAATTATCTGTGTCTTGCACCAGCTACATGCCACACTATCAGAAATCACCTAATCTTATCTAGTGAGCTTATAATCAGCTATCTCCTGCTATATTTTCCTTAGGGTGAAATTCATTTTGTTGCGATACAATGCACAAGCTGTTTCCTGGCGTGGTGCTCAGCTTATCTGGAATGAAATGCTTGGGAAATGGGTCTCTGATTTCACCTTGAGTAGACGAAATTTACTTGTGCTAAGGCACTCTTGGCCACAGATGCCCTTGTGCCATTAAAATCCATCAAATTCATTATGTTGCCCTAAGATACCATTGGTGATTCATTCTCTGCATTGTATGCCCTGGCCAGATCCATTTTCTTCTTTTAATTTCTGCCAGAATATTAACAACTTCCTTGTTCATCCCTGTTATGGTTTCACTCGGTCAGTTGTTCTATTAATAATTATAATCACTTTATTGAAAACATATTTTGGGCTAAATGGCATCAAGTTTGCCACTCTGCATAATGATATATATGTTTGGTCTTGTATGTCTTTACTTGTGTGGTAATGTTTATTTTGTGCTCACTGTCTAAACAACCTTATTTGCCTATGATATCCTAAGCCCTTCTATACCTATTTTACTTCCCCCTGGCTCTTTTTCTTTTCAGTCATTCCTCCTCTTTCCTTTACACCGGCGATTGGTCACAAGGCTGCTGTGGGAACGACAGTCAGCACTGGGCCCTTTTTTGTTCATGGAAACTGCACTGCTACTATTAGCACATAGTACGTTATCAGTATTTTTGTGATACTGCATTTATTGTTATTTATGAAGTAGTTGGCTAAGGCAATGGTAGCAGTGTTGGATATTGCAATATATTAAGCATATATCTCACTTGCAATATATCAGTGTGTTCACTATTACTCTACCCTCTATTTCTTTCAGTTCAGTTATTTGGCTATAGATATATTGTGCTGCTTTCCTAGTTTAGTCCACTCAAACTAAAACTTTGCTCTTTGTGTCACAGGTAGAATCTACAATGATTGCTGCTCTGTGTCTTGTAAGCAGGAGGCAGTGTTCAATGGAGCCATGAACTTTCCTTGGAATTGAAAAGCCTTTGCCGTATTATGCGCTGAACCATGAGTGTGAAGAGGAAAATGTCATGTCTTGATTTCTGCAGAGGTGAGCCATTGCGGTGAATCCACCAGCGCGAAAGACAGGGATGAGAAAGGAGACAAGACAGGTGCTGACTCGCGACTATAGTTTATTGGCGTGAACAGGGAATATATAAAAAGCCAAGCAATACCATAAACCATGTAGTTACAGATAAGCATACAGGACAACATGAGTCAAAAATCGCCCTCAACATTTCCCTGATCGAGGTAGTCCAACTCATTGTGTGTTAACACGATAGACAAAACACACATTCTTCACGGAGTCATAAGATGTGTCTAGCCTCGATAATCTCCCATTTAATCTCTCTGAATTTACTGCCAAAATGCGTGTTGCCAAAAGGAAAGGGTAGCAGACTTCACATCCCGTGCAGTGTACAGCAGAGTTACCCCAACCACCTAGCCAAGCCCCTACCCTCTTGTGTTCCTGTAGTCGTACATTCATACACCTTCCAGTTGCACCTACGTAAACCAGACTACAAGATAATAATATTTGATACCACATTCATTTTACAAGGTACATATACATTTCACTCTACACGTGTACTTTTCTCGAGCCACATTCACAGAATTATTCTTAAAATTTTACATGCTTTAGACAACATATTAGGGGCCGAGAAAGCCACTTTTACATCATACCTTCTGGCCACATTTTTCAAATTTTGCGACAATTTATGTACATACGGTAACACAACTGGTCTTTTGGCATCTCGCTGGCTGGCCCCAGCCAGATTGTGCCGGTCGCCGCAAAACTGTCTCAGCTTCTTTAACAATTTATCATATGCTCTTGCAGTAACAAGGTTTGGAAATCCTGCGTTCGTTAACCTTAAAATCTGCTCTTGGAAACTAGTCGTCATGCTGTGAAAGCATAATTTCATCAATTCTGAGCCCACGCTAGAAAGTGCAATGCTATCTTTCACTAGCTTGGAATGGTCGACATGTAGCCAGGTAGCAGCTTAACACTCGCCAGCACACATGAAGTGTGCTGAACATCAAGGTAAGGTCCAGAAACCACAGCTCTTTTTCTTGGGACATTTGCTCCAAGGTAAGCCTGAGATAAAGGCCTTGCTCCTTAAACAACTTGAGAAGATGTACAGGTCCCGAACTATCACAACCTTTATAAAAGACCAGAAAATCATCGACAGAGCAAAAGATTTTTCCCCCAGCCCATGCACATTCTAGACAATTATTCTATCCACCCTACTCAAGAAAATATTTCTTAGCACAAGGTCAGCCTTTGAACCACTACATATTCGAGACTTTAGAACACATACCGCACTGCACTACTCTACAAACATGCTCTTCAAATAAATGCTATTCAATAACATGCTCTTCAGATAAATTTCAGAAAAGGATTCATGCAAAATTATCTCTGGTTATTTGCAAAAGCATCTGTCTACTTCGCATCTTGAAGGTCCATTTCTTGTACTCAATTCGCAGTGTGGTTGAGTATCTTAAGAATGACAATCCAGCGGATTGTCTTGTGATTAGTGTCGATGTAGAACTATTTTATTCTATCCCGTATGAAGATCTTGTGAAAAGCTTATGAATGTGTATATCGGAGCACAACGATGAGCTCGTGTTTAGGAATGGGTGTGTAACATAAGTCTTTTTTGGCACTTGCCTCCTTTTATTTGAAGTGAAGAGCATGTTTGTGGAGTATGGCAGTGCGGCATATGTTCAAAAGTCTGCTAAATGTATCGATTCGAAGGTTGTCCCTGTGCTAAGCAATATTCTCTTAAGCAGGGTGGAAGGAATGATTGCCAAGAAATTGCATGGGCTGGGGGAAATCTTTCGCTACGTCTATGATTTTCTGGTCTTTTACAAAGGTTGTGATAGTGTGGGACCTGTACATATTGTGAACTTGTTTAAGCAGCAAGGCCTTTGTCTTAAGTTTACCTTGGAGAAAATGTCCCAACAAAAAGAGCTGCGGTTTCTGAACCTTACCTTGATGTTCTGCACACGCCATGTGTGCTAGCGATATTCACCCAGGAGTGTTAAGCAGCTACTTGACTGTTGGTCGAACGATTCTAAGCTAGTGAAAGATAGCATTGCGTCGTCAAGTCTAGGCTCGGTATTGGTGAAGCCATGCTTTTACAGCGTGACAACTGGTTTCCAAGAGAAGATTTTAAGGCTAATGAAAGCATGATTTCCCAACCATGCTATTGCAGAAGCATGCGATAAATTGTTAAAGCTGAGCATATAAGATTGGGCAAGTTGGTCTGACATGCTAAAGATAAGAATGGCGCAGCATCAAGTAACGAGGACAACAGGAGAGCACACCCACGCACAAGTGCCATCTTTGGAGCGGATGCAGAATCTAAGAGCGTGTACTTGACATTCAGCGTTGGCAGCCAAGGATCGGGCTCGTTCAATCTTTAGCGTTCAAATCCGTGTTTCCTCGTTTCCTTGACTGTCAACGCTGAATGTCAAGCACGCGCTCTTGGATTTTGTATCTGCTCCAGGGTTGGCACTTGTGCGTGGGTGTGCTGTCCTGCTTTCCTCGTTTCTTGATGCTGTGCCATTCTTCCCTTTAGCATGTTAAAAGCTGAAACCCCTTCGCAGGGACTGGCATGATCAGGCTGGGGCCAGCCAGTGAGATGCCAAAAGATTGACTGTGTTGTTGCAGATTGTTGCAAAATTTGAAAACTGTGGCCAGAAGGTATGACGTAAAAATGGTGTGTTTGGCCCCTAATAAGTTGTCTACAATCTGTAAAATTGTTAATAATTTTGTGAACTTCGTTAGGGAAAAGCACATGTGTCGAGTGAAACGTGGCAACATATATGTGCCTTGCAACCATTGCATGCATTGCATACCATTATCATGTGGTTGGGTTTATGTTGGTGAAACTGGAATGTGTATCAATGTAAGACAACAGGAGCATGAGAGGTATTTGGATATTGGTAGGGGTTGTAACTTATCTGCATATTACAAGGGATGTGAAGGCTGCTAGCCATTCCTTTCGGCAACACGCATTTTGGCACTACGTTCACAGCAGATTAACCAGAAAATTATCGAGGCTAGACACATCTTATGACTCGGTGACGAATGTGTGAGTGTGCTGCCCATAGCGTTAACATGCAGCGGGTTGGACTGTCTAGATGAGAGGAATGTTAAGGGCAATCTTTTACTTATGTTGTGATGTGGCTTATGTGTAATTGTGTAGTTTGTGGCGTGTGGCTTTTCTGTATATACTCTGCTCACTTCAATAAACTTCAGTTGCGAGTCAGTGCCTGTTTTGTTTCTTTTCTCGTCCCTGTCTCGTGCTGATAGATTCAAGTACTTGTAGAGTAGATTCACTGAATTGTGTACTTGCAGAGGCTTGTGAAAAAATGAGAGGAATTTTCTTTCCTTTATGCGGAATGGAAGGTTGAAATTTTTTTACTTAAATGTTTGCAGCATTAAATTCTATTCGGAAAGGTAAAACCCACTTTATTGCACATTTTGTGTGCAATGGTGCCGGTGGCTGCATGAAACTGAAAACATTCGTCCAGGTTATCTAGCTAGCGTCCTTCTTCCTTGTGCCACATTTTCTGAAATAATATTTTGTCAGATTTATTTCAATCAGAATTTCTAAGAACATATTGGTGATCACATAATTTGGTGATCACATATGACATAATTCAAAGCGTGATCATTGGTATTTTTTAGTCTGGGGCAGTACAATGAGAAGTACATAGTATTTAGTAAAATTAAATATGACCAGTCTAACATAAACAAAACTACTTTTTTTTAAAGGAAAATTTTGCTACCGAAGTGCTGGAGTGACATGGCATTATGAAGACGTGGACAGTGTGCTGTATTCATGATGGCACGAGAACTTGCGTACAGTGCTTCAGGTAACTGGTGAGTACCTTGGTGCTGTGCTTCTGCTAATGTAGCCAAATTATGTTTTTAATCTAAGAGCGTATCTGAAAGCTTAAGCAAAAATTGAGTAGTATTTAGATATTCTTGCACCAGATACTACTGTGAGAATTAGTTATTAATGATGTGTCTCACATGTACCCTTGTCTGCTGAATATAGTAAGCATGGCTTTCGAGCTGAGTGCCTCCAACGTATGAAAAAAAAAATGGCCACTGGGCTGCTCCACAATGCGTGGAGCAGCCCAGTGTAGCACATTCAGGCTTCATGGAGTGGAGAATGAAGGCAGTAAATAATTTAAGAGTAGAAAACACAGCACAAACCACAGGACCAGGAAACTGACAGGACACACCGACCCTGATGACACTCTTTGCATGAAGGGTGTTATAAAGTTGCCTGTCATGTAGAGCAAGATGGAGGTCGCACAGGACGGGTGTTAAATATGAGTTGATGCAGACACCTGTCATTACGTAGTACTCACTGTAGAACTCGAGCAAGAAGCAAAGGTAACAGCTGAGCATGGCCACTCTTGTGCTTTCCTCCGCAAGCAATCTAGAATTGCACTTAGAAATCTTTTATGCTTTCTCTTGACATATACATCATTGCTGCATGTGGCGAGGAAAAGTACATACCCTTGATGTCAAGTGACAGTGAACTCACAGGGCTGGTAACAGCTCACTGAGGTGTTGTGGTATATCTACAGGGCACCTCATGAGAACAAAGAGCCCTTGAAGGAATTCTCTCAAAGTTTGTTGCCACATGGACCTCTTCCTAATCAATGACTCTAAAAGGCAAGCCTTCCTTTAGTGTCACAAAAAAAGGCCTAGGACATGGGTCTTTTTGCTTCTCCATTAGTGCCAAAATGTTTGCTAGCGAGATCTTTCGCAGATATATAATTATTTCACAAAATGTCAAGAAGGAGACTGAAGCTGCACCAAGCAGTACCAGTAAAAAACTTATCACAGCTGTTCAAAAAGCAGAGACTCATGCCTTCATCCTTATTTTGCATCAGACACATGAGGACACTTCGTCTTTCTGGGTCATCATTTTAAAAAGGTTCACATGGCAGCGGCCTTTGGTTAAATTTCTGCCAAGAGCCCTTTTTTTGAAACTTGAGCATCCGTTCCTTGTGAGGCACACTGCAGAGATATTGGAATGCCATAATAAAAAGCGTCATAATCTGCCGCAACGGTCATGCCCGGGGACTTTCACTTCGTCTTGTCTTGCCTATAACAAATTGGATGGACGATAAATTCGGCAAGCGTCTCCCACCTTTTTCAGATGTTACTAATGTTCCTTGCTCGCTAAGTTGTGCATTTAGTACTATGTACAGAAAGGCACCTGCATTGAATTGCATCTGGCCCCCATTCTGAGCTACTTTCTATTTGCACAAAATGATAAGCAACTGTAAAGACTTTCATGCGCACAGTGCCGCCCGGGAAAGCGCATTTTGTCTGCTTCTTTCTGGACCTGTGGTTTTTACTGTTTACTGTTATGAGAAATGAATTTTGGGCAATAAATTATAACGGGTTGGTTCTCGGTGAATGGCTTTTGAAAGCTTCTACGAAAGCCGATTGTTCAATAGCGGTGGTTGAAATGTATTTGTGAAATTTATATTTGGTGTTGTGCGACCACTAAATGAGGATTTTTTTAATGCTTTTCAGATGGATCCGACAGCAATGTGCAGATGTACAATGTGTGTAGTTTGCCATGAAAATAAAACGTATGTACTTGTACTCACCCAAACACTTACCACTCTTTCATTCTAAGCTGCATTCTTTGTACGTATGCACTACATAATATGCGTAAAGGAAAGCCTTGTACATAATACTTATTTCTTCGGCACCTGGACGGCTATATCTGCAGTGAACATTGCGGGCAGAAGCTATACGAAGACGCATGTTCATGTACTACAGAAAGTACATAATTACAATACAGATAATTTCCGCTCTAGATGAAATGACTTCCGAGTAAACGGAGGACGTATGCATACACATTGCGGAAACTTCAATAAGAACAAAACATAAGCATTCGTTGTGAAAAAACGATTTCGGTCTCGTGCATAGCATGGCGTAACTTTCCGTTACCAAGAATGTGACAGTCGTCATACGGAGTCTGTTTCTGACATTTAGTCTGTACCTCATGTTGCGGAAAACCCTCCGGCAACGCATTACCAGCGGGTTTCTCTGTACTGCGGAGCGTTTTTTTTTACAGTGTGGGCATCTTTAACGACCCGCCGGGGTGGCTCAGTGGTTAGGGCTCTCGTGTAATAATAATAATAATAATAATAATAATAATAATAATAATAATAATAATAATAATAATAATAATAATAATAATAATAATAATAATAATAATAATTGATTTTTGGGGAAAAGGAGTGGCGCAGCATCTGTCTCATATATCGTTGGACACCTGAACCGCGCCGTAAGGGAAGGGATAAAGGAGGAAGTGAAAGATGAAAGGAATAAAGGGGTGCCGTAGTGGAGAGCTACGGAATAATTTCAACTACGTGGGGATCTTTACCGTGCACTGACATCGCCCAGCACACGGGTGCCTTAGCGTTTTGCCTCCATAAAAACGCAGCCGCCGCGGTCGGGTTCGAATCCGGGAACCTCTTTCTTCTTTCACTCCCTTCTTTATCTCTTCCCTTACGGCGCGGTTCAGGTGCCTAACGATGTATGAGATAGCTACTGCGCCATTTCCTCTCCCCAAAAAACCAAACCATCTTTAACGTGCACTGACACCGCACAGCACACGGGCGTGTTAGCGTTTTGCCTCCATAAAAACGCAGCCTGCGCGGTCGGGTTCGAACCCGGGAACTCCGGATCAGTAGCCGAGGGCCCTAATCACTAAGCCACCGCGGCGGGGTTTGGCGGGGGGTAAAGACGCCTATTTAGGCGGGGGGGGGGGGGCAAAAAGTGGAGGGATCAGAAGAAATTACGTTGCGCCATTCTTCTATGCAGCAATGCTGATGGTCCTGTGCGAAGTCCAGGCGTTGTTTGCACTGTCGCTCAGTGAGGAGAGGCGTTTGCGCAGCGGCATAACTTGAAATTCCAGCTGTTTTCAAACGCGGGCGTATTGTGGAAGTATAAAATTCCAGCGACAGCTCGTCGCGGATTTCTTTGCCAGTCAGAAAAGACTCCACGGCATCTGCTGCAACAATCAGTATGCCTCTCCCTGCGGAATACCCCCCGAGAAAAGTCGGGTGATGGACGTCCCATCTTCAGTCAGGTCACGTGGTGCCATTTCATTGAACGGCTCACTTTGTCCGGCGCTGCACACTTTTAAACCTTTAAAATGTATCCCTGGCCAATGAGAAGCCCGTACACATTGCGAGCGGGGGAAGATAAAGGAATGGCGCGACAGCTGCAGTCTAGTCGAATCACTGAAAATGAGCTTCTTCACGGTGTAGATAAATCTTCATGCTGGCGCCTTGCCCCTCTCGCTAGTCTTAATGGCTTATGTAGATTTTTTCTACAGCACTTTAAAAGGCGCGCCTGCTATGTTGCCCCAAACGGGATTGTCTTCAGAACACTACGGCAGAAAATGTTCACCAGGCGAGGATAGGACTCCTTTTAAGGGAAGCATTGGTGAATGCATTTTGTTAGTAACTCTCCTGTTACATTGAAGTGGGCGAGTGGTTGAAATTATTCGAGAGCCGTCCGCTACGGCACTCCTTTCTCTCATCTTTCCCTTCCATTCCACCCCTCTCCTACGACGCGGTTGAGAGTCCGCCGAGAAGTGAGGAAGTTACTGCGCCATTTACTTTGCTGAAAAAGCGCTAATTTGCTATGCCTTACACTACCGCCCCCTGGTCTCATTCACTCTGCGGCTATCCTTACCGGCTTACCGGACGTGCATGTGAAAGCGTTTCGAAATTCACCGGAGCCTTCCATTGCTGCCCTTTTTAACGCGATGGCGTTAACAAGTTCGTGTCGCAGGAAAGCCTTCGTGGGTGGCGTTGTTACGCGAATATCATGATTGCTCTACAGGATCATGACGTCACAGCCACAGGACCTCGCTGAAATTCCAAGCAACCCACAACGCTCTCGTGAAATGTTAAATCATGCGTGGAATGAAAGTGGTTAAAACATATAATGTAATGAGAAATAAAGAGATATGTGGGAGTTGATTTGTAAGTTGTGCGGTCTTTTATGTAAAGTGGCATCTTTCAACTGTATGGTATGCTAATGAGTATGTTTGTAGTAAGTCAGGACCACAGGACACTATCGCGTCATATCTTTAAGGTGGAGCTGGAGAGTCCCTCAAATCTTTGCAGGTTTCTTTGACCACCGAGATATGTGAGATAGTTACTGCGCCATTTCCTTCCCTCAAAAAAAAACAATTGTCATTTCATTTTTTTCGATCCCTGCTGAATCTGTTCCCTCACGTCGCCCGACGATTCGTCGACCGAGATGTGTTGTCGCCCGTCCTGCGGACGGCGAGAGATCGTATAGTTACATTTCATGGCATAAGCATGCACTTCCGCTTAGGTAGACTTCTATATCCCCCGGCACATATTTCTCTAACCGAACCCCAAGAGGTTGCGTTAAGGCAACTCCAAACGAACACCTCCCCCCAACCTCGCGATATATGCCCGCATATACCCTGGCGTCTACTCTCCCTCCTGTCAACTATGTGGCCAATGTGCCACTCTATCCCACATACTCTGGGCTTGCCCTCAGGACTCCCCTCCGCGAGGTTTGCAGCTCTCGAATCCAGACCAGTGGGAGGCCGCATTGCTCAGCTCCGACTCGGACACACAGATCCGGGTTGTGATAAGAGCCCTAGAAGTCGCCGAACGCCACGGGCTCATGGCCACTTGATGGGGCTATAACCTCACACCAACTGCTACCTTGGTGGGCGAAAATAAAGTTTATCCTCCTCCTCCTCCTTACGTCGCGG